>NW_026930738.1:0-44281 GCF_032062105.1 Saccostrea cuccullata | reverse complement strand
TTTGAATCAATTTTATGCACTGTTATATTATACGCAATTAAATAAATTAATTATATTTTGTTTTATTACATATTGTTTTATTACATTTTGCGTTGTGTTTAGTGCAAAAATAAAATAACGCAAAATGTAACAACGAAAAAGCAAGTTATTACATTTTGCGTTGCTCTCGACGCAAAATGTAATAACGCAAAATGTAATAATCTAAAAATCGTGTTATTATATTTTGCATTATTACATTTTGCGTTGATCTCGACGCAAAATGTAATAACGCAAAATGTAATAATCCAGGTTTATTACATTTCGCGTTGTTATTACATTTTGCGTTGTAACAAAGCACACATTCAGAATGTTGTTAAATGTAGAAGGAAATCACTTAATTCATTCTTGTTTAGTCGTGTTTTTTTTTTAACAACCGACTTTTGACGATTTTACGCATATTCTTCTTTGTGGAAATTAAAATAGCACATACATGTATGGTGTACAAAATGATTAAGTTACATTTGACACTTTCTAACACCAAAGGTATTTATATTTTCTTTTTTTCCCTTATAAACTAATTATAGTAACACTCATTTCGTAGGAACACGGATATTGAGAATTCACGGATATAGCGAAGTTATCTTGGATCCCCAGATATATAAATTGAACGAAATCTGAAATTACTTCGCTATATCCGTAATTCGTTATCCCCATACATGGGGATAACGAATTACGGATATAGCGAAGTAATTTCATAGATTCTAGTGACTTTGTTTTAACCAAGTTTTTCCATATGAGTAAAAAATTCTCGAGAAGGACATTAACTAAGGACCCTCTTTACACCCCCACCCCCTTTTTTGGACATTGAGAAAAATATATTCTTTATTAATATTGAACTTATTTAATATTTACTACCGGTAAATGGAACGCTGTATTTATCCCCATGAAAAATAAACAAACACAACACAGTATCAGTGAATAGAAATCACATTTATTTTGCTTCCACAGAAAAAAAGTACACGTACACAACATATCACATACTTTATTTGGGCTTTATAAAATGTTGAAAATACTTGAATTGATAAAATATTAAATAATGTATTGTGAATTTCTTTATTTTAGAATTTAGATCTAAGGGCAGATAACTTTAACTACAGAAAAATACCATTAAATAAGAACTCTTTAGTGTGCAGTGTAAATAGGGTTCTTAAAACAACAATAATACAAACAAACAAACAACTAAACATATGATCCATGTTGCCTAAAAAATCAATTAATTGGGAATAGTTGAAAAGTCGCAATTTTTTATGTTGTTGATTTTGGTAAAATTTAAAATTTCAAAAGTCAAGAAAATTCCTTGGACTTTTTTTATCATCCACATCTGAATTACATCACTCCTCAAATATATTATTGCACGGTATGATTGAAGTTTCTCTTTCACAACTGTTAATATCTTGGTGAGGAATAAAGAAAGAGGCTTGGTAACATACTAATAAAGCTTGAATTTTGTTTTGCGATCAATGTACAACACTGAATAACTACAATAATTTTCTGTATCATTCATAAAAGATTTAATAAGGGCCCAGGGAGCCTGCCCCTCCCCTTTTGTATCCAAAAAATACACAATATTTGAAAAGTCTTTTTTTTTTATGTGGCTGCTGGCCCCCTACCCTGACCTCAAACTGGTCGTGCCCCCTTTTTCAAAATTTCTGGATACGCAACTGCATTCCTTAGCTGTCTGGGGTTTTTTTGCCTTTCACCTGCATTGATGTTGTAGCCCAGAATTCTACATGGCAAGCATTTCTTTCCTCTTAGAAAAAATTTGCGAAATTCAGATCGAAAAGCTTCACTCATGCTGGCATAAATAATAAGATCAAGAGGTTTGCCAATCACGAAGGAGAGCGTGAGAATTTCATTATAAATCCCTATAGATTGAAGAAGCTTTGAGTTGTACGCGGATGTTAACATGATTATAAGGTACGTAAATATTGGAACTTCCTGTAGTATGAATGACACCCCGAGAATTATATTCATTTTCATCAAAATAAGATATTTGATACGGCTTCTTTGTCCGCTTGATAGTGCCATGGCTGTGTAGAGTTTTAAGTGTTTCAACGTTAAAAATACAAGGATTGATATTAGAACTATATCAAGTACTGTTGGAATGGCAAAGCAATAACCCAAAGCAAAAGCCATTGAAAATTTTTGCATTATGGAAAAGAAATAAGTATAATAGAAACCTGTATCAAAGTCAATTGAACATGCTTCGATTACCGATATCTTGTAGTCTTTTCTGGAAAATTTCGTTGTCAATATTCCATTTAAAGGCATCATAACAGGCAACGCAAAAAATAATGATAGAAAAATCAAGTTGAACATCGCAAAAGTAATGACAAACCTCTTAAGCTTCCAACTTTTGCATTTTAGTGGAAAAGCAATGAGGATGCATTGGGTAAAAGACATCATACATTTGATCCAAA
Organism: Saccostrea cuccullata; assembly: GCF_032062105.1. Lineage (NCBI taxonomy): Eukaryota > Metazoa > Mollusca > Bivalvia > Ostreida > Ostreidae > Saccostrea > Saccostrea cuccullata. The sequence continues at coordinate 41,822 of NW_026930738.1, read as the reverse complement.
GAGATACCCCATGAAGACTATTTTGCATATAGAACGACAAAAAGAAAAAGCGGCAAAGTTTATATTCTATATATCCATACTCCATGTCAAAGAGATTAAGGATCATATCTCGAATTCCGTTCAGGACACAATAGAGGAGGTCCAGGACCATTATGGCGAGGAGGTACTTCTGGGTGTAACCAAATAACTGAGCGCGTTTGAAAACAGTTAAAATAATTACTGTCACTGTTAAAGGAATCAGCCATAAATACGGAGAACTCGTGGTCAAAAATCTGTCTCCATACCAATCCTCAACTAGAACAAGATGCCGGAGCTGTTTTGCATTGTCTATCATACCTTGCAGTATGCTATCAGCAAATTCTTGGTGAATTTTACTAGCTTCATCCATTTTCTTATTTATATGTCTTGAACTGCAAAGAACAGGAAAGGAATTTTCAATCCTAGAATTAATGTCTACGTTTTAGAGATATGGTTGTGTTTGTCACTTAAATAATATTTGTAGTAGGAGTTTCCTATTGCATGACATATAGAGGGTTGGCCTAATGCAAGAGCGGTAGCTTGAGCCGCGCCCCGTCTGTGTTTTTTTTATACAATAAGAATCTATAATATTCTATAAGTGGCGATACGAGTTTTCCTACTGCATCACTAAATTAAATGTTTATATGGGTTTTAGTTCACAACAATATTTTTTATTCCATGGAAGAAGAATTATATGTTAAAAATTGTTACTAGTTCCGATCAACTCTGAATAAAAAAAAAAGCATACAGGAAACAGATTAACAATGTACTGTTTATTTTTTTTTCATATGTTCAAAAGCAATTAATGTACGCTAGAGTGTCAGTAATTTCAATCTATGGCACTTTGATCTCGCCATCTTGAAACCATGAACCAGGGGATATATACATTTTACATTTTTTGGTGGAGGTTTCATTGTACCGGTTATTAACTGTTCATTTTACCGGTAATTGATCATTGTACTGGTAATTGTTCATTGTATCCATAGTTGTTCATTGTACCGGTAATAATTCAACACTTTATCTGTTAGATTTCTACTAGTTCCCAATGAAATTTCTTCTTTCTTGTAATGCATTTTCGATAAAATGTATAAATACATGTAATATATTAATTAATAAACGGCAATATGCCATTAAGTCCCATTCACTGGATATGGATGCATGCTTATATATTGTATAAAATCTTATTTCAAGGCGGCTCACAAAATCCAACATTGAAATGTGTTCAAGCATTATCGTGCCGTCATCTGATTTTTACGGCCAGGGGCATGGCATGCTGATAAGGTATACATGTACTTTGTATTCACCATGTTAGCATGGATTGATATATATATTTTTTCTCTTCTTTTTTTTTTTTTTTTTTTTTTTTACAAATGTATCAGCACAATTCATAGTTGTGGGCCCATGCAGTCTGATATGTAATAAATTTTGCTTTATATATTATCATTTAAATGATTTTATGGATAATTATCTAATCATACTGATGATGAAATTAGGCGAGGTTGAATTTTATCAAATTAAAATTTGTACCTGATATCAAAAACCAGGTACTCAAAATGAAATAAAACAAAATACATGACCTTATTGTATATGTAAATTATTAAAAAAAAATGGGTCTACATTTTTTTTCAATTTGAATGTGTGTCACATTTTGCCAAATTACATATATATACTGATGAGTCGTTTTTGTATTTACAAAATGAACTTTACATTGATATACTCTTCAAAAAAAGAAACGCATCGTAGAATTTTAGTGACACATTGAACATAAAGATTATTTAGTAAAATGATGCATAATAAAAAGATGATAAAACAGAAATGTGGTAAGCAACAGGAATACTATCTAAATGTCATAATTTCTCAACAATTTTAAAATTATAGTCAGTTTAAGACCATTAAAGATCAATATCTGGTATGCCCCCCGCAGACACAAATGATAGCCACAAACGGCATCTAATGGAAGCAAATGTGTGTAATAAAAACTGTATAGGAATACTCTCCCACTCCAAATGTAGAACTTTGGTCAGCTGTTGCAGAGTCTGGGGATGCGATTGTCTTTGGCAAATCATGTCAATCCATTTTGTCCAATGTTGCTTAATTTGGATTAAATCTAGCGATTTAGATGATTGTGACTGAAACAGGTTATTGTTTCTTTGCAAGAATAGGTGTGTCAAACTAACCATATGTGGCTGTGTATTGTGAGATGGCAATACGGCTCTAGGATGCTGCAAATTTGAATGGGAATGTGTAGGCAGAACATGATTAGAGTACCTTTTTCCATCAAAGTCCATTGAATTCGAACCAAATTAATAATGCTTTCTTATAATACCGTTTTCCATATCATTACACTACCACCACCTACTTTTTTAACGTTCTGGAGGCAGTTATCTGTCTAACATTAATTTCAAAGCATTAGCACTCTTAAACTTATAAGAAGCTTTCAGATAAACTTCTCGACTGGTAGCTTAACCAAAATGTTCAGGAGTGATGCTGTGGTCATACTTTATTGATCTGGGATCTTTGAAGTCGATATTTGGAGTTTTGTTGGGTCGGAACAATGGCATGAATAATCCTCTTGCAATAATTCGTAGTCAACTGAAAACCGTCTTGTTAGATGATCTGTGCAGTTCAGGGATAGCTATGCTTTAGATGACGTCCTTGCATTACATTCATGCAATTTACGTAATCCTCGGGAGTGATGCTGTGCTGCTGATGTCACACGTAGTCTACCATATTTTTTGCGAACATTTGGTGTTTGATGTTAATGATTCATGTTTTATGGGTTAGATATGGTCTGTGTGTAACATTAAACCTCTTGCAATTGTAGATTGCGGTACCCCTGCTTCCAGTCGCCCATTTTCCTTTTTGTGCCACGCAACATTCAGATGCAGTAATTTTAGGAAGCGTCATTATTTAGATAAAATCAGATTCAAAATATCAAGAACCCCCGCTTTTGATAGCCCCTTTGTACCTGAAGGAATTGCATAGGAATTCAACAAATGAAAAGTGAGATCAAAATTTTGGGGGAAATTTTGCAAAAACAGGTCTTTTTGTCTGTACGTGAGACTTATAGAATAGCTGTAAAGTTAACAATTGCATTAAAAATCATGCATTTCACTCGAATACATCTTATCCATACAAAAATAAAAGGTATGACAAAACTAATATACATTTTTCAGGGCATCGTTCCTACTATGCGTTTCTTTTTTTGAAGAGTATATATTTTACTTTATGTGAAACATTTCTTGATGAAAATATTAATGATTGTATTATGATTATATAAGGATATAAAAGTATATTTTTTTGAAAGAGAAGACTGTTTAGAACCTAACCCGCTTTTTCCTCCAATCAGCAGCTGCTAAATTTCCTATTAAGTTGATCACTTGTTAAGCTTTTATGTCTATGCAGTAACTCCGCGGGCACTTGTAACCAATGAAAAAGCGCAATAGGTTCTAAGTATGTTAGATCATATTAAGTAAAATTTTAGTGATTAAGAAGGGGCTCGGTCGCTTCTCTCCCTCCGCCCCTTCTTAATCACTAAAATTTTACTTAATATGATATAACTATTACTTAGTTCTAGGAAAGGCTGAGAGTAGACTTGTTACATTAGACATTCCTATAAAAAGTACAAAATGAAGTGTCTCTTTTTTTAGACGTTGAAAATAATTTTTAAACTGTGTGCTGTTACAACTCCGGTGTAACCAGAATATGTCTCACACTGGTTTATTTGATTGATTGATTGATTGATTATAATGTTTTACGCCGAATCGGCAATATTTCAGCCATATATCGGCTGGTTAAATTAGCATCATTCAGTATCAATTTATGCCGCGCGCCAACGTCATTAAGTCTGTCTGTTTCTACATGGGACCTGACCGTAAATGCATCAAAAACAAAGATAATGGTATTTCGAAACAGTGGAACATAAATTTATCATGGACTTAAAATGGTGAAATCCTCGTGTGCGTCGATTCTTTCAATTATCTAGGCCTTACATTGTTTTATAATGGTAAATTTACTTCCACACAGAAAAAGCTGGCAGATCAGGGACGAAAGGCACTTTTTGGACTAAATCGAAATATTCAAATGTTTGAATTTAATGCAGAAACACATTGTCAATTGTTTGATACATATACATGTATATTAAGTGTTTTGAATTATGGTTGTGAAATTGGGGTTTCCATAAATCATCTGAAATAGAGCGCATCTATTTTATGTTTTTTAAAAAATTGCTAGGAGTTAAAAGATTTACATGTAGTTACATGGTTTATCGTGAATTGGGTCGGTATCCATTAATCATATCCAGGAAAATCAGAATTATGAAATACTGGTGTAAATTACTTCATACATATAACTGTATATTGAAATCTTCTTATCAATATCTGTTGCATAATGCAGATAAAGTGCCACGTCACAGTATGATACGCCCGTCAAAAAATTACAATTAACTTAAACAGTTTAGAGTGCAAGAAAATCATGTAAACCTTGATTCTAAAATTTCCATGATTTTTTCTATTCCTTAAAATACGAGGGCTGTTCAATAAATAATGTCCTGAACTATATGACATACATTACAGATATCATATGACATTAAACTTGACTTTCTCTCATTATTGAATCTTTACTGAATTTAAAACAGTTTATGTGACCACTTTTCATCACATAGTTTCATCGTGAGAAGCTGGGAAATAAGGGCTTTTCGAGACACTGCATTATAAATGAATGGTAAAGAATCAGTAAACTAGAGTGAAAATAAAAGCTTCATTAAAGCTGCCGCAATACTTGTTTAAAATCCCGAAGAAATATTCACTGAAATATGTGACATTTACAGCAACCAATGCCTGTTTTATAGTCAAAAGGGCAGGTGGATTTCAATGATAAAAAATTATATAATGGGCATCAAAAATGAGTACCCTCCTTGCCAACAAAAATTATAACAACTTATGTACTGTTCGCCAAATTTCAAGAAATAATATTTGATGATGTATGATTGACTTTAAGACACATAGCAAATTTGATAGACATCACATCGGGGGTAGTTTACACTGTATTTAAGAAACGTTTGACGGTAAAAAAGCTTGATACTCAAAGGTCACCCTATATTTTGAAAAATGAGTGAAAACGACAGCGTGTACGAATTTCTTAACAATTATTTTAAAATATCAATAATTGGAGTTATTCACGTTTGTTTTATTTTCAAACAGATATTGGAACATAAATCTATTGCTTAAAACCCTAAAAACAAAATTTACCATAAGATGTACTTGATAAAAACGGCTAATGTCTGACAAGTGCACAGGTATGCAAGAGCACAAAGACAGATTTATATGTAATTTTCTTAAACATCAGTGGTATTGTTGTTCAAAATCGTATTCGGAGAGACAGTTTAATTTCTGGAAGAATCTAGAAAGCACTTTTTTGGCCAAAAAATCAAAAGGTTTATTAGAGGAAGGACCCAGAATCAGGAATCCACTACATTGAATTTCTTCAAGACTGCGTCCAAACCCGCATGCCCTGAAGAGTAAAGGGGTTTTCGGGATAAACAGAAAGTTAATGTTTTTTCACATTAACAATATTCGCCAGATCTTTGACCTTTTGACTTGTTTCTATTTCCAAACTTGGAAAAAACACCTTTCAGAAGGAAGAAACAAGTCCGGGAAATCATTGGATCTGCCATTTTCCAGTATACTAAGGGTCATACCCAAAAATGAGTTCTAAAAACGATCAGAAATTGGATAAAAAATGTTACGGACATGTATTTTACTTAAAAGAGATTAATTAGTAAAATCATGAAGACTAAATCATTGAAAAGCGTCTTTTGCTTCTTTGTGAGCACCGAGGACATTATTTATTGAACAGCCCTCGTATTTGTTTATCCATCGATATCCCCTGTGGTGTAGGCATTAACTATAACAAATTACATCATTGATAGATTTCTATACTGGTTGTATTAGACCTTAATTGTCAAATGCTCATCATATTAAACAATATCAAATTAGTCTTAACAACTTAATTTAAACCAAATTAATTTTGAAAATAAAAGGCCAGGCCATCAAATGACATATGCTATTTAAACTGACCAGCAGTTCTTCTGTCTAATTCTCAAAGGATACAGATAAGAAGATGCTAGCTAGCCTTCCTAAATTGAACTCATTAATTAATCTACACACATTTGGTTATATATTGGGTACATCAAGTCCAAGTCCTATTGGATACTGCTTATTGGATACAAAAAAAGTGTACACACGAGAGAGCATTATTTGGGTAGTTACTGTTCAAATCTTATTGGATATTAATCCTCGTGTCCGTATTTTATTGGGTTTTTTCTTATTGTTTTTTATTCATTTCAAATTTATTATATATTTAATATTTGCTGGTAAATTCAGACAAGACTGAAAACCTTTGGTTTTGAACCCATATTTTTGTCAATTTCTGTGATATAGCTCTTTTATTGTAACACCTAACTAATTTGTTCTTAGCAATAAGGATATACACCTGTATATTTCAAAATAACTAATATTAAAATATATGAATACCTAAGTGCAAAAAAACTGAATTGTGAAAACACAACTCAACACATCTCAGACTCTGTTCAACCTTTCTTGAATAACAAAATTAAGTATTTAAGGAGAAACCTTTTTGAGTCATGACCAATTAATAATAAGCAAATGCCCATTACATGTTGGACAGAATGAAGGTATCCAACAGGCATTGGACAGGTGTCCTATACCTGTTGGGTTGTATTTTGACGAAGGGATTAAACTACCCAAGAACAATTGAACATGTGTACATTGTCCAATTCTATTTGGGTTTCTTGAATCTCCTCATCAAAATACAACCCAACAGGTAATGGACACCTGTCCAACTCCTCTTGGATATCTACATGTACATCCCACCCAACAGGTAATGGACACTTGTCCAATTCTTCTTGGGTTTCTTGAATTGTTTCATCAGAATACCATACAAAAGGTAATAGACATCTGTCCAACTCCTCTTGGATATCTACATCCCACCCAACAGGCAATGGACACTTGTCTAATTCTTGGGTTTCTTGAATTGCATCATCAAAATACAACCCAACAGGTAATGGACACCTGTCCAACTCCTCTTGGATATCTACATCCCACCCAACAGGTAATGGACACTTGTCCAATTCTTCTTGGGTTTCTTGAATTGTTTCATCAGAATACCACCCAACAGGTAATGGACATTTGTACAACTCCTCTTGGATATCTACATCCCACCCAACAGGCAATGGACACTTGTCTAATTCTTGGGTTTCTTGAATCATAAAATACAACCCAACAGGTAATGGACACCTGTCCAACTCCTCTTGGATTTCTTGAATTGTTTCATCAGAATACCACCCAACAGGTAATGGACATCTGTCCAACTCCTCTTGGATATCTACATCCCACCCAACAGGCAATGGACACTTGTCTAATTCTTGGGTTTCTTGAATTGTCCTCATAAAAAACAACCCAACAGGTAATGGACACCTGTCCAACTCCTCTTGGATATCTACATCCCACCCAACAGGTAATGGACACTTGTCCAATTCTTCTTGGGTTTCTTGAATTGTTTCATCAGAATACCACCCAACAGGTAATGGACATCTGTCCAACTCCTCTTGGATATCTACATCCCACCCAACAGGCAATGGACACTTGTCTAATTCCTCTTGGGTTTCTTGAATTGTTTCATCAGAATACCACCCAACAGGTCATCTGTCCAACTCCTCTTGGATATCTACATCCCACCCAACAGGTAATGGACACTTGTCTGGGTTTCTCAACCAAAATACAACAACAGGTAATGGACAATACCCACCCAACTCACCTCTTGGATATCTACATCCCACCCAACAGGTAATGGACACTTGTCCAATTCTTCTTGGGTTTCTTGAATTGTTTCATCAGAATACCACCCAACAGGTAATGGACACCTGTCCAACTCCTCTTGGATATCTACATCTCACCCAACAGGTAATGGACACTTGTCCAATTCTTCTTGGGTTTCTTGAATTGTTTCATCAGAATACCATCCAACAGGTAATGGACATCCGTCCAACTCCTCTTGGATATCTACATCCCACCCAACAGGCAATGGACACTTGTCTAATTCTTGGGTTTCTTGAGAATCCCCTCATCAGAATACTACCCAACATGTAATGGACACCTGTCCAATTCCTCTTGGATATCTTCATCCCTTCAATAGTATATAAACTAAAAGGTATTGGACATTCTTCTTGGGTTACTCAAATTTTTTTTCATAAGAAAGAAAACCCAATAGGTATTGGACATTGGTTCAACTCTTCTTGGATATTACATCCCAACATTAGAATAAAACCCAACAGGTGATGTTTACCTGTCCAATTCTTCTTGGGTTACTTATACCCTTCATTAAAATTGTCAAATTTGTCTTGGATATTTATACTCTTGCATTAGATTGCAAACCCAATAAGTATGACATTTACCTTCCCTAGTTGAATTCAAATTTATCTGCATAAGCATACATAAGTCCAAAACATATTTAATACTTTAATTCTAACATTCCACATCTCATTCAGTGTACACTTTACAAATGATAGGAAATATATAAGCATTTTGTGCCTAAACTATTTGGCTTTTAAAGAATTTTATAACCATGTTTGCAAAATTTAAATTTAAATATTGGAACTTGGAGCAAGTCATTACAGGTAGAGCAAGATGCTGAAAACCATATTGATAAATAGATCACACCCTTGATAAAATATTTGCCTTCAGTTGCTAAGATTGTGTTGTATTACATGTATATGGAAAATTTCTATAATCCTGTTTATTACAGATACATGTAAAATGCATATTTTCCCTGTAATAATAAAAATACTTCTGAGATGTAAAAGAATGGATTAAATAGTCACCGATGTTAAAAGATATTACATGATCTCATTAATCTGGTTTGGAAATCACAAACTTAGTTTTGAAGCCGATAAAACAGTGTCGCACCAGAAAACTCAGTTACAAGTACAATGAATGAATTCGTTGTATCAAAACTTTAAAATAATTGATGCACTATGTCCAAATCTTTTCGACAAATCGGGATAAAGATATTAAATCAAATCATCACTGTTATAAGTCTTAGAGCTAGAGAAAAGTCATTACATGCCCAAATTTTACATGTAAGACTTTGATCCTATATTTCAATAAATGTCAAAATGGTTTTATTTTTGTTTCTGTTCAATACTTTCTTCTTCAGGGTCTCTCATGGCCTATACTGTATGATACCTCCATTGACCCTGCTCTTTTATATTGCCATATGTTTATCCAGTAGCAGTGGTTATGCTCAGGCAATCTTTGAAATATTCCTCATTTCATGCATCTCCTTCAGTTCTGCCTCTGTCCATTTTATTCATTCTGCAATTAGATAAAGGCATTTCTTTGCCGTATAAAACATGTTTTTCTTGACTACAGCAAGATCACCCTTTATGTTGATCAAACCCAACCAAGAAGTAGAAGTATATTTCTTATTCAGAAATATGTATTGATAAATAAAATGGAAGAAAAACTAAATTCTATCAACTCTTTTTTTTTCTTCTATGTCTAACTGCATCTTCATCCTACCCCCCATCCGCCATAATTTTATCAAAATGGAATCATCATTCAACACACAAAACGATGTTGCATATTAATTAGACAGTATGTTAGTTTCTGATTGTTAAGAAGTAGATTTTAAAAAGATTTTACACCTATTCCTTGCAAATTTTAGACTTCTAATGTAACACTATCAGTACATTAGGGGTACATAATCTTCAAAAACATCTCTACACTTAATGATAAAGCTTTCACATTAGTATTGTTTTTAGCCCAATGGTTCTGCTAAAGAGGATTTAAAATTGACCCAAACCTTACTAACTGCTTTGAAATTATATTGACAGGGACAGAGACACACTTGACACTCCATCCCCCCTTCCTGGGGTATGCTTTGCACAAAATTTAATTAAAATTGACTAAGCTGGATAGAAGTTGAAAATATGAAAAATTACAGTCAAACAGATTATGAATAACTTTCAGCACATCAGACATGAAGTAGTGATCCTTAAATAAAATACACCTACAAGATGAAGCTGTTTTATTCCTTTGAAGTGATATCTAGTATTGTTTCTTTTCCTGTATGCCACCTCTATCAGAACAAAATGTTATACATGTATTAACATAACCTATGACCGTATAGTACCCCAGTATTTACTTTACAATTAATTAAGTTCTGGAACCAACCCTCAGATGCCCTTAAAACAAATGATTCTAAACTGGCAAAGGTAAAGGGCATCTGAAGAATTTAAAATAAAATGATAGTACAAACAAGCAAACAGTGTGCATGAAAATGTTGGCAAACACTAGAAAAAATACTAAGGTACTTTCTCAAACTTAACATGAATACTAAAGAGGTTTTATGTAGCTGTATTGCACATACCAAAAGCTTTCCTGCAGTTAAAGGTTGGTTGCCTAGTAGTTATGTAGTATGTACAAGTTTTTCCCTCTATCTCTTCTAATTTAAGAAGCGAAAATGTCTCTAAAAATCTTATGGTTGGCATGAAGTATTCCTGTTCATTTTACTGATTACTTACAATTGTCCTATTTCTGAGGGTCATCTTCTGATGGGTGTGTTCTCTGCAATGTTCACAATTGAAGTTCCTGTTTGACCTGTTACATATTGAAAATCCTCAATGAACATGATTATGGTTTTAATTTCCATTGTAATTATTGATTACTTTTATAAAACAAAAATCTAAAGCAATTTATTGTAACATAATACTTAGGAAAATATTTATGTAATATCAATGGAAAAAAGGAATCATTATCTCCAGTTATCCTAAAATCACAAGTAAGCATTAATCATATAAATTCACATACGTAAACCCATTAGCTTTTTGTGCTATTAAATCATAGTCATCGCTGTGCAATAAAGGAAATCAAGTACTAATCCACAGCTTTGTGGCAATAAAGTTACTATCCCCGAGTAAAAAGTGACAAGCCCAAATATAGAGGCAAAAATTAAAAAGTAACATTGAAAAAAAGTTCATCGTGAAAAAAGTCAGGGGCCCGTTTCATCAAAAGTCGTAAAGTTAAGCCTTAACTTAGGCGTACTTCCGGGGATTACGCCAAAATTTAGTCGGGCGTAATTTGCGTTTCACCAAGTGGCGTAAGTCTAGTCGTAAAAGATACGCTTAGTCACAGGACTAAGTCCTTGACAACGTTGCATTGCGCAGGCGCAAAAACATAAACATTGCCCAAAGCGTACAAACATGTATAAATTGTAGCACGTCAAAGTACAGAATAACACAAGTTATAGATAAATTAATACTTGCACTAATTGAAACATGCATGGGTTTATAGTGTTATGTAAGAGACATGCATCTTTTAAGAAACCAATTTTAGTTTTTTACAATATTTCAATAATAAAAGTCTAATAAATTGAAAGGATGAAAAGGACAGTACATGTACTTGTATTTCGGAATTAAGCAAAACTATTCATTTTGGAAATTTAATTACAGCCATACCCCCTCTTCCCGAAATTGATACAGGTTAATAACTTCGCCTTTGATAATAAATTTCATGATTCGATAAATACTGATTCTACTGACAAATACTAATAATTAAGTTTGAGACAGAATAAGATTTAAAAATTTTAATAAGAAATGTATATGCAAGCAAAAATAATGAAAACAAAATGCAAACGGTTTACATATGAACACATTTTGAGTCAAGAAATAAATTTTACACGTTTACTACTATGGTACATGTAAGATAATCCTCTCTGTATTTATTAATTTTTTGATTTCATTTTTTGAATTCAATTGATTCATAATTGTTCAGTTATAGAAAAAAATTCTTTACTATCTGCAGATTAAATGTGATGTACCGTTTTAAAAGTACGCAGAGAGAGAGAGAGAGAGAGAGAGAGAGAGAGAGAGAGAGAGAGAGAGAGAGAGAGAGAGAGAGAGAGAGGAGTGGAAAAATGACTACAAAGATATTCTTACAAAAATTCTCTGCTTGTGTGGTCTCTGTCTTTAAAATTTAGTTACAGCTACTCTTTATTTTGTTTTCATTAAAATGTAAGTAATGCAGGAAATCAAAAACATGTATATTTTCATCTTATATGTGCTTTATATGCGCTCAGATTATCTTATACTATGTAAGATTTGCTCTTTTAAACAAAATTATGAAAATTAAAGATGTCTTCTGCATCAATGTTTGTCTGAGAAAAAAAAAATTAGGAATAATTCATTCTTGAACTTAACTGTGTAATTATCACCGTCTTACATCGATATTATAAAAGCAATAATTTATTACCACTTTCAAAAATCTCTTATTGTCTATGAGACCCCAACCCCCTCCCTGGGTTGGGGTCTATGATTCGCCGGGAACATCACTTGTCCCAGATACCTAGGAAAATAATTACTTTCGTCCTTAACTAAGTAATCTGTACATTCAATGTTAATTAATCTGCAAATTCGGGAGATTCTGAACCCTCTCTCCGACCCCCTCTGGATCCACGCATGTGGACGAGAAGTAAATAAGAAATGGACTCTTCAAACATGACAAAAACTTGGTTTTAAGATGGATTATTTTTTTGAATTTTTTTTCTTAAATATAGAAAATTACATGAAAGATGATAACTATACTTTTGAAACCGATATTTTGTTTGTTGTTTTTTTTTTTATTTTTTTTTATTTTTGTTTTTCAGAAAATATGCTGTTGGAAAATATTTTTCAAAATAGACAGTTTTAATGGGTCTCTTTTTAGTAAATGAAAAAGAAACTAGAGGTACCGTAAGCAATGAGTTCAATAAAAGATATCCCCCCGCCTTCCATATAAATATAATGGCAGTGTCCATGTTTTGCTGTGGGAAACCCAAAATATGTGTCGGATCAAAAAGTACAATAAGGCACAATGGCAATATATAATAAAGATTCTGTGAAAATTTCACCAAATTTCAATCAGTGATATGAAAGGAGTTGCGGATAGAGATGGGTACCCCCAAAGCGTAACAGATGGACGGACGGACATCCCGATTACTAAATAGTATATACATGTACATATACATGTACCGTCCCGCTTTTCAAGCGGGGTGTAGAAATACAGTTATATATGTAAATTGATTTACAATACCTTAGACATACAATACCACAATCAAATGTGTATGAATGCATTGTCAAAACGTAAGAAATCTCTAATAAGACAATCTTTTCTTCTCAGCAGAAATTTATCAAAATATTATTTGAGTACGTTATTACTCAAATCAACTACGTCCCCAAGTAGTTGTAACAACACCCCCCTCCCCCTCTTCATAATATGTATAATTAAATAATGCATTGTTTGTATTTTAAATTCTTCTTAGAACCTTACTTTTTCTTTAGAACTCGCTAAAATTAATAAAAAGGCCTTATTTTAACTTTACGCCCTAACTTACGCCTACCCATGAGTAGACGTAAAATTTTGGCCTAAATTTAGTCAGGCGTAACGATACGCTCTTTAATGAAATGCAAATATTCGTGCTAGTCCCGACTTTACGCCGGCGTAGCGCTACGACTGGGCGTACGACCTTTGATGAAACGGGCCCCAGGGTATTAACTACAGATGATTCTTTTTAAAATTAAAGTTTAATTTAATTTTCGCTAGAAAAATTTAATCATATATAAATTAATGATTTAAAAAAATGAAAAAAAGATTTTAAATATTCCTTTTCTGGTCATTCACTAGTTCTAATTAAAACGAAGCAAAAATCATTTTGTTTTCATCTTGAATCATTTAAAGCCATATATGGCGTATGTACAATAAAAATTATTAGACTAAAATTATAAGAACTTATTATTGTATCATTACTTTATATAAACATGATAAAGATAGAAATTTTCCGTAAATTACAAAATCTAAGTCAATTGCGTTATAAAGATATCAAAATTTAATTTGGATTCTCGGAATTTTCTCCGACTTGGAAGAAAATACAAAAGATTTAAATAACACATTACAGAGAAGATAAAATCGTATTATTAGATAAAACGAGGTGTTCTCCGTGCTCCGAATTGTATGAAAAGCTTTAATTTAAATGTATTAACTATATTTCTTTACTTAATTTTGTATTTTTCAAAAATATATTTTTTGATCAGTTACGCCATATATGGCTTTAAAAAAACGCTACATAATTGCATGACACTTATCATTGAGCTGATTGAGTGAATGTATATAATTTAATAATGAGATATCTGTGAGGCATATATGTACAAGCAAATATTGCTATATTAAACAAAGGAAAGGGGGGAATTCAATTAGGAAATAAAAGATCGTTTTTAAGTAAATCAGTCTTGTAGTACTGCAAAATGGATGCAGTTGTGGAGATTTATGGATAATATGAGCATGCTGTCTGGAATATTTCCATATTAGGGAATTTAATAGCAAAAAAGAGTGAAAATACCGGTGGTGCTTTTCATGTATTACATGTGTATTTTAAAATTCCTAATAGCCCAAGGGGATTCCTCAGTGCAGAAAACCACTAGCCCCATCCTCAAAAATGGAAGCCCCGGGTGTAGCGCGATGCTAATTACACACCCATCATGTGAAATAGTTATAGTAGCCCTATATCAATTTCAGTATTGTTTTAAATTAATTAAAACAAATGACAAAAACAATAATTTATATCAATTTCAGTATTATTTTTTCCCAAAATGCAAATTGCTTTTTTATCCCTGAAAAAACATAAAGTTTTTTTCAAAAGTTTAAACAATTTTGACTTGCTCAATCCTAAAATGAAAAGACAGAAACAAGCATATTTTGACATTTAAAATTTTTTCAAAAATACAGACACTCAGTCAAAATCAAAGACAGAAAGAAGCACTGTTTTGACTGAAAGTTTTTCAGTAATACAATGAATCTCTTAAGTTACATATCAGATGAGATAAACTTACATACAATTATTTAGTTGTTGTCAATTATCCCATTTATCATCATCTCAGCTCACTTTGCGATTGTAATACTGTCTACATGAACCGATAATTTACAGCTGATTTATGAACACACGATTGTTAAAATTTTCATTTCCCTTTCCAATATACATTGTCAGAACATACTTAGTTGGTTATGATATAAAATTAAATAATAAACACTTTCGATTTATTAAAGATTATCTAACAATATACGATCATTTACTAAATACTTCTCGCCCTCAAGAGAGTTAAAAAGACAGAGAAAATTCAAAATACAAACAAGTGCAACTTAGGATTAATTGTTCCGATATATCTATTTTAATTTTGTGCACAATTGTTTTCAAAATTACATTAAAATCTATTTTCCTTAAACAAGAACCCAGCAATGGATAAATATTAATCGAATAAACTTACCTTTTCTCTTGTCAATCAGAAAATCTTGTTGACATTAAGTGTTTCTTAGTCGCCATATTTTTTTCCATGAAAACAAACGTTGTTATGATCAGGATCAACGGAAGTTGATTTTCGGAACTCTCGAGAATTTAGAGTTCCGAATGTAAAACTGAAACAACAAAACACGGTGCGTCCGTGAAAGCAACTTTTTTGGACACTTTTTTGGACAAATCGTCGTGTCCAAGTTTTGTTGGGTACTAACCTGCAAATACCCAATTAGGGTGTTTTAAGCATATTCAGCGACACTTCTTATTGGGTATACCCAATAAGCAAAAAGTACCCAATAAGTACAATCTTGGCATGAAAAATACCCAATAAATGCACTCTCGTAAACCTTCTTCACCGCCAAATTGAGTTTACGAGTAAAAATATAGTACGAACGCCAAGCCGCTGTTGAGAAAACAAAATTCCTTCAAACACCATAAGGAATAGTAAATCGAATATTTTTATCAAAATATTAAATTTTTAAATATTTTTCCTGGCTTCTTTGACTAATTATTTACAAAGCAATTCAAAAGTACCGAAAGGTTTTCACCAGGTATCCCTGTCTGCGTCATATTCTATAAATAAAAGTTGTACTATCAGGCTAACACAAATGCAGGGAACATCATTAATGACTTGATGCAAAAATCCCCGCTAAGGACACATCAGCGCAGAGTCGTTTGACCTTAATTAATCTTGCTGCATCGGTGTTTATTTACTTCTGTTTGTATATAAAACCGGTTACCCCGAAACGATACATGTGGAAAATATTTTACGCTGTTAATTTCTAGCTATATTTTATTTCATTTTTAAAACTTCTTAATATTATACATGCCATTGAGATATTTTTGTGTGTAACATATCCTCTAAACGTCTGAACTTGATTTTAAACTGTCACCACGGTCCTTAATTGTTTATTACCCTGTAAATGAGCCCGGCTTTCAGTACTTCTGAGTAATTTGATTGTTTATACATACTGATGAGCTGTATGGCTTAAAGTTATTGAATAAAGAATTATGTATTAAATAATGGTCGCCCGGAAATTTTGTTATACTCTGATTTTACTCCATTTGAATTATGGGTAAATATCGGATCTCCCATGGTTTTAGTTGGATATGATTTTTATCCAACGAGTTGTGTGATGTTTATGTTTAAAAACACACAACGAGTCTACTTCCACGTGTTAAAGGGGTAAACATGGGATAAGAAAAAATATATACCAATGTATAACAAGAGGCCCATGGGCCACATCGCTCACCTGAGCACCAAGGGTAGGACTAGTATAAAATGGCTTTTTATTGTAAAGTTTAAATCCAAAAGTAGTCCCATTACCAATCATGGATTTGCTATTTTTTAGAAAATGATTGAGAAGAAGATTTTTAAAGAATTTTCCTATATATTTCTATGTAAAACTTTGGTCGGCCATTTTGGCCCCGCCCTACCCCGGGGGGTCATGATTTGAACAAACTTGAATCTACATTACCTGAGCATGCTTCCATATATATATGATGAATTATGGCTTTGTCATTCTTGAGAAGAAGATTTTTAAAGAATTTTCCTATATATTTCTATGTAAAACTTTGGTCGGCCATTTTGGCCCCGCTCTACCCCCGGGGGTCATGATTTTGAACAAACTTGAATCTACCTGAGGATGCTTCCATATATATATGATGAATTATGGCTTTGTCATTCTTGAGAAGAAGATTTTTAAAGAATTTTTCTATATATTTCTATGTAAAACATTGGTCGGCCATTTTGGCCCCGCCCTACCGCCGGGGGTCATGATTTGAACAAACTTGAATCTACACTACCTGAGCATGCTTCCATATAAATGTGATGAATTATGGCTTTGACATTCTTGAGAAGAAGATTTTTAAAGAATTTTCCTATATATTTCTATGTAAAACTTTGGTCGGCCATTTTGGCCCCGCCCTACCCCCGGGGGTCATGATTTGAACAAACTTGAATCTACACTACCTGAGCATGTTCCCATGTAAATATGATGAATTATGGCTTTGTCATTCTTGAGAAGAAGATTTTTAAAGAATTTTCCTATATATTTCTATGTAAAACTTTGGTCGGCCATTTTGGCCCCGCCCTTACCCGGGGGGTCATGATTTGAACAAACTTGACCATATAATTAAGATGAATTATGGCTTTGACATTCGTGAGAAGAAGATTTTTAAAGAATTTTCCTATATATTTCTATGTAAAACTTTGGTCGGCCATTTTGGCCCCGCCCTACCCCCGGGGGTCATGATTTGAACAAACTTGAATCTACACTACCTGAGGATGTTTCCCCATAAGTTTCATCTTTCCTGGCACAGTGGTTCTTGAGAAGAAGATTTTTAAAATATACCACTAAATTTTCATTAATTCCCAATTATCTCCTCTTGAATAAGGGTGTGGCCCTTCATTTGAACAAACTTGAATCCCCTTCACCCAAGGATACTTTGTGGCAAGTTTGGTTGAAATTGGCCCAGCGGTTCTTGAGAAGAAGTCGAAAATGTGAAAAGTTTACAGACAGACAGACGGACAGACGGACGCCGGACAAAATGTGATCAGAAAAGCTCACTTGAGCCTTCGGCTCAGGTGAGATAAAAAGTCTTGGACATATTGTTTTCATCGCTATTGTTTAACAGGTTTTCCAGTCTGGAAAAGAGTTCTCCATAGCACTACAATGAATTTTAGATGATGTTCGCTGCTCCGCCTTGACGTCAAAATCCATTTTGCCGTCGTTTTTAGATTTTCTTTACCACGCTTAAATTTGTTTCATTATCTCCTTATTTCTGTTCAAAATTACGACTAACTTGCATAAATAAAGTTAGAATAAATATGATTGAAAAAATAAAAAATGAAAATCACAAGTTACATACATCAGCTGAATTAATTTCTTTCTTACTATGGGTTCACCGGCTGTTTGAACGTTGTTATTACACATTTTCAATACAAGTATCCCATTTCGTGACTGCGCCAGGTACCCTAGCTACCATGGACACATTGAAATACCATTGAAAAGACGAAATATAATATTTCCTATATATTTCTTGCTTTTATTAATGCCTAGTGCATGTTTGTCCAACAGATATGCAGTTTTTATTGAAAAATTATTAAAAAGAAAAATATATACAGTGTCTCAATAATTTCCGAACAGCCCTCGTAATAATAGCTCTAAAACTCTCATTATTTTTTCTTCACTGTGCACTCTGCTAACATATGTGAACAAGAGGCCCATGGGCCACATCGCTCACCCGAGCACTGTAGCTAGGAAAATGTAGAAATTGGTTTATTATTGAATAGATTAAATCCAAAAGTAGTCCCAAAACCAATCATGGCTTTGCAATTCTTGATAAGATCTTGATAAGATGATTTTTTTTAAAAATATCCTATATATTTCTATGTAAAACTTTGGTCGGCCATTGTGGCCCCGCCCTACCCTCAGGGGTCATGATTTGAGCAAACTTGAATCTAAACTACCTGAAGATGCTTACATATAAATATGATCAAATATGGCTTTATTAATCTTGAGAAGAAGATTTTTAAAGAATTTTCCTATATATTTAAATGTAAAACTTTGGTCGGCCATTGTGGCCCCGCCCTACCCCCGGGGGTCATGATTTGTACAAACTTGAATCTTCACTACCTGAGGATGCTTCCAAATAAAAATGATCAATTATGTCTGTGTTTTTCTTGAGAAGAAGATTTTTAAAGATTTTTCCTATATATTTCTATGTAAAACTTTGGTCGGCTATTGCGGCCCCGCCCTCCCCCAGGGGGTCATGATTAAAACAAACTTGAATCTACACTACCTGAGGGTTCTTCCATATAAATATGATCAATTATGGCTTTGTAATTCTTGAGAAGAAGATTTTTAAAGAATTTTCCTATATATTTCAATGTAAAACTTTGGTCGGCCATTGCGGCCCCGCCCTACCCCCGGGGGTCATGATTTGAACAAATTTGAATCTTTACTACCTGAGGATGTTTCCCCATAAGTTTCATCTTTCCTTGCAAAGTGGTTCTTGAGAAGAAGATTTTTAAAACATACCACCAAATTTTCATTAATTCCTAATTATCTCCCTTTGAATGAGGGCGTGACCCTTCATTTGAAGAATCTTGAATCCCCTTTACGCAAGGATGCTTTGTGGCAAGTTTGGTTGAAATTGGCCCAGTGGTTCTTGAGAAGTCGAAAATGTGAAAAGTTTACAACGACAACGACGACAAACAACGGACAAATTGTGATCAGAAAAGCTCACTTGAGCCTTTGGCTCAGGTGAGCTAAAAGTAGTACCCCCTGTAGCGGTGTCTTATCCTATATGTGCCACAGAAAGATCTAACAGCATTCAACGCAAAGGGCAAACATATTGAAATACAACATAGTGACTTCAAAAAATTTTAATGAAACAGATTTTTCGTTTGATTTAAACAATGCAAATGAATTAATTCTACTAAAAAACCTTAAATGACATTTTAAATCTTTTTAAATGATATTTTCAATGCTATAATCAATGAGCATGCAAAAGTAAAAACTAGAATATAAAGCTTAAAATTTTTGTCGTTTCGGGGTTTTATATACCAACAACAGTTAATAAACAATGCAGCAAGATTATTTAAGGTCAAACGATTATGCACATATATGTGTCCCCAGCGGGGAGTTTTGCATCAAAGCGTACATCAAGTCATTAATGATGTTTCCTGCATTTGTGATAACCTGATACAGTGATAGTACAACCTTTATTTATAGAGTACGACGCAGACATGGATACCTGATAAATACCTTTCGCATATTTTAAGCAATTGATTAATCGTCGAAGACGATAGAAGGTATTTTATTATAATTATTTTGCGACAATTTCAGATAAATTTTAAAGTCTATTAAATATTCATTGTTTTTATTGCCTCAGAGGTGATTGCGCAAACGTAATATATTCTTACTCGTAGTTTTAATTTGGTGGTGATGAAGCAGCATTTCCGGTTGAACACCGTCGCAAAAGCCGGGCATTGCTCTACGAGCGATGAACCCCGGGCTAACACACC
This sequence comes from Saccostrea cuccullata, assembly GCF_032062105.1. NCBI lineage: Eukaryota > Metazoa > Mollusca > Bivalvia > Ostreida > Ostreidae > Saccostrea > Saccostrea cuccullata. Next base: position 21,373 of record NW_026930738.1, on the reverse strand, counting down.
CCTACTAATGTTATTGTGATTTAAATTCAAGACACGTGGTTTAGGTTGACCTATTCAAAGGTAGTAGGGTAGAACCGGTTTTATAAATAAAAATGGCAGTAAACATGATATTGCTATAGCCTGTTACTTTGAAAACATGTCCTGTAATAAATGTTTCCAGATCTTTCTGAAAGACTTTCATGATTTTCAAAAGAAAGAGGGTGGCTAAAAGAGGGGTGTTCAAATAACAATATCTTTTCGGTGAAAATTAGAGTTCGCTAGTGACCGATTCGCTGCATCGTAAAAAATGTGTATTATCATCTACACCAGTCTGACAAACCTTTGTTTGCCTTATATGGCTATTGTTATAAATGCGCACAGAGAATCGTTCCACGAGCAAGTGACCAATCGTTGAATAAATAGCAACGTTTACGCCAAATGCATGTTTACATTTTACTTCGAACACGTAGCTCAGGTCAATCTAGGATCATGTCAATGGACTGCAAAATAAAAAAAATGTTCTTACGAACAAAATACAATATAAGAAACCATGAAAGATATTACGGGCTTTAATGTTGTTATCTGAAAAGAAAATGTTTAATAAAATGTAGTATGTGTTTAGTTCAGAAAACCAGCGCTTCAAGGGTAAGGAACACGAGCAGCATTTGTTATGCATTTAAATGAACAAAACTTTGTTTACGTTCGTGATCACGTGTTCGGTCAGGGAATCCACCGGGCAATTGTATTCACCGATAGTACAACAAAGGGATTAATACAGACGCAAATCGCTTTTGCAGTACAGTATGACTTTCAGAGACCTAGACTTCCACCGTTTATATTAGAAATGAATCGTTTGTCATTATGAGCATGAAAATAGAATCTTTTAAAATGCTTTTCATTTATCGTAAGATTTTCCTTTTTTCAAGGGTAAAATTCCTGTAGTATTCGTACTAACCCATAATGCAATACTCATTCAGCTGATTGGTCTGTTAAAAGCATGCTGGTGCCTCATTTGCGAATCTGACGCCAAAAAATATAGTCCCAGTTTCCATGCAAAAAATATTTGTCCAAAAAGAAATGTAAATTCATGACTGCAGAAAACTGAATTATAGAGAATACTTATTTAAGTTTGAATGATTGTAACAGAAATCGTTGGATTGATGTACATTTCTACAGTCATTATCAGCTGATTCTAGGATGGTGAAAACTGAAACGCAACATATCTTTTCTGTTTACCATGGCTCCACGTGCTAGCCACTTCCTAGCCACATTTCCGTGAATATTTTACCCTATCTCGCTAAAGTCTCGCTATAACTCTCGCCAGAGCCACTGCCAGAGCTACTCTGAACTCATTGGGTTTTATAATTTGCAGAATACAGAAAAATAAAAGGTTCCGAACACATTAGTAGGGGTGTAACAACGCGTGTAAAATCAGAATTTCGCACTATATGAATATGGTTACATGTAACTCCACAAATAATGTTAGGAATTTATAAGATCAATTTCATAAAAAGGGAGACATGGAGAAGTTAAATTTTTGGAGGAACAAAGTCACATATTTTTTTCTTGCCAGACAGCTCTCACAAAACTAATTGATACTTGGCTGCATGCAATAAATGAAGGAAATTTTGTCGGCATTACTTATTTGGATTTTAGCAAAGCATTTGCTCTAAGACTTGTTAATCATGATATACTAATCAGAACACTACAATGCATTTTTATGGTAACGATATTTCATGCAATGAAACAACTTATAATCATGACCTCTATCAAATACAACTAAATCATACTACAGAGCTATCATCGCCAAAAATACAAATTGGATTTTAACTGCATTTACACGTTTTTTTTGTTTTTTTTTTTGTTTTTTTGTTTTTTTTTTTTTGAAAAATGAAGTTTTATGGTCTCTGGTTCTTCTCTCCATTTTTTGTACGAATATCATTTGTGTCTTTCATTAAATGTTAAAACATATATAGAGTTTAAAAATCAATGAGGGTTGGGATAGCATTTTTAAAAAAAGTTTTGTTTAAAAATTTTACACTTTATAACAAATGAATCATCTAGACTATTTTCAAGTAATTTTTCAGCACATCAAAACAAATATCGGTCTAACAGTATAAGTACCGGTATTGATCGAGAATTATTCCAGAAGTTTGAAATTATTTTGTGACCATACGCGCGGGGGTATTTTACGTAGTTCTTAGTTTACCGCTTAAGTACTGCAAATTTCCTCCTCGCGTAAATAACCACTTTTACAGTATATGATTACATGTAACTCCAGAAATAATGCTATAGGAATTTACGAGATCAAATTCATAAACAGGAAGACATGGGGGAAGAAAGTCACATTTTTAATAAATTATGCAAAATTTACATATTATAAGGAAATAATTGAAAATAGTTCTACTTCAAGGGTAATGCGGGGTCACTTAAACCGCTGTCCTACAAATCAGGCAAAAACTCGTCTCCCTCCAATATAATATTATAACAGTTTACATCTCGATAATTTACAGGATATTACATTTCCCTTTAATGAGCATTTTGCCCAAATTCAAAAAAAAATTACATAATCTTTTGTTTACTACTTTTGAATCAGACAAATTGAAAAGATAAACTGTGACGAAACTTTGTCGGCATTACTTATTTGGATTTTAGCATTTGATCTTGTTAATCATGATATACTAATCAGAACACTCCAATGCTATCACTTCGATCCAATATCAATTAAATGGTTTCAATCATACTTATATGATCGACGCAAAGTGTACAAATTGGTGCGTACACATCTGAATCACTGCAAGTCTCACCAGGTGTGCCACAGGGCTCTATATTAGGCCCTTTGTTGTTTCTGTTGTATATTGATGATTTACCATTGTCTGTTAAACATCGTATTATTGATATGTTTGATGATGACACTGATATGCATTTTCATGGTAACGATATTTCATGTATAGAAACAACTCTTATATAATCATGACCTAATTATAAAGTGGTGTCAACAAATTCAGATGATTATACATACTGATAAAACAAAGTTTTTGTTAATAGCAACATTTTATTATTTAAGACGGCTAATCACATCTCAATAATCAAACTATAACATAGTAATCTTCACAAAAATAATAAACACATAATAGATAATAAGGGTATACCTAAATGCAATTGCAAGTACAGGTGTATTTTAAGGTATCCAATCCATAAAAGGACATAATTTTCTAACCTTAAATATCCATCCTATATTAAATACTCTAAAACAAAGCTGTTTAGATTAGAAAAGGATTTACCAGGATAATTTTTTCCAAAATTTAATTACCCGAGCGGTAATTAATTTATAAAGTAATTAAGAATGCATTTAGGTCTATGGGGAAAAAGCAAATTTTTTTTAAAATAAAAATTTAAACATTAAAAAAATTGTAATGGTGGAAAGATGCATATAATTGTTCAGAATAGAAAAACGATTAAAAAATATTTTTTCTTCGGATAATTTTTTTAAAATTAAATTTTATTGATTAAAAGTAAAGGGGGATAACTCTTCAAGGACGCCTCAAGGTAAAAAAAAAATAGTCTAGGACTAATTCCGCTCTTATATATTGAGACTAAAACTTTAAGATTATGTCTCCATATGCTGAATATTTAGCCAATAAATATACATGTATATCTTATGCATTCAAATTCATTGAATCTGAGGATATTACTAGTATGGATCGGATACCTTAAAGTATCGGTTCGTTGGAATTATGGAATTCGCTCTCGGTGCAACAGAACCAGTTTTTATTATCCATTTTAAAATAAGTCAGTACAACAAAATTATAAACTGTGAAACGAATTGATTGTTTGCACGAAAAAAAAATGTCCTCCGAATCTCACTTGGAAACTTCGATATTAGTCCTGCGAGAGAAAACACTTAATTCGTCGGATGAGAATGATATGTTCATGACAAGTAATCAGAATCATGAAACTGGAATGGCTCATGTTTTCAGAACTGTAATGTTCATCTTTTTAACTATCCTAAGAGAAAGGACGACTAGTTATACCAGTATTTATCAATATCATCGCCATTGTTAAGTTAAATTTGTGCCAAGCTGTTTATTTTGACAAGATACAACTAAAGCTTATCGTTAATTATCACATAAATTTTTGTTAGCGCCATAGTTAAGTAACAGTTGTACCGTGCTGTCATATCCCTTTTGACGAGACATATAAAGAGGACTAGTTCCATTATTATCACTTAAATTGATGTCTGCGCCATTATCCAGTAACAGTTGTATAGTGGTATCATGTTCATTTAGACAAGCAATCCACAAAGCGCTTGCTCCACTTTTGTCACACAAACTGATATTTGCGCCGTTTTTAAGCAACAGTTGTACCGTGCTAATATGTCCATAATAGCAAGCAACGTGGAGAGGATTGACTCCATAATTATTACATAAATTTATGTCGGCACCATTGCTCAGTAACAGTTGTACTCTGTCATCATGTCCACCTTGACAAGCCATATAAAGAGGACTGACTCCATCATTATCACTTAAATTAAGGTTGGCACCGTTGTTCACTAGCTGTTGTACCAGGCTATCATGTCCATTATAACAAGCTAAATAAAGGGGACTGGGTCCATTATCACAACGTAAATTGATATCGGCACCTTTATTTAGTAATAATTGTACCATGCTATCATGCTCATTGTAACAAGCCAAATAAAAGGGACTTGCTCCATACTTGTTACATACATTGATGTCGGCCCCGCCTTTCAGTAACAGTTGTACCGTGCTATCATGTTTATTCTGACAAGCTACATACAGAGGACTGGTTCCATTCTTGTTACATAAATTAATTTCGGCATCGTTGTTCAGTAACAATTGAACAATGCTATCATATCCATTGTGAGAAGCTGCATGTAGGGGACTGCAGCCATCACAATCACATAAATTGATGTCAGCACCGTTGTTCAGTAACAGTTGTACCGTGTTAACATGCTCTTTGTAACAAGCTATAAAAAGAGGACTGGTTCCATCATTATCACATAAATTGATGTAAGCACCATTCTTTAGTAACAGTTGTACCGTGTTAACATGCTCTTTGTAACAAGCTATAAAAAGAGGACTGGTTCCATCATTATCACATAAATTGATGTAAGCACCATTGTTCAGTAAAAGTATTACAGTGCTGTCATGTCCATTTTGACAAGCTATATTGAGAGGGCTTATTCCATCTTTGTTACATAAATTAATGTCGGCCCCGCCTTTCAGTAACAGTTGTACTGTGCTAGCATGTCCAATTTGACAAGCAATATTAAGAGAGCTTACTCTATTCTTGTTACATAAATTGATGTCGGCCCCGCCTTTCAGTAACAATTGAACAATGCTATCATATCCTTTTTTACAAGCTATATAAAGAGGACTGACTCCATTATTGTTACATAAATTGATGTCGGCCCCGCCTTTCAGTAAGAACTGAACAATGCTATCATATCCTTTTTTACAAGCTTTATAAAGAGGACTGGCTCCATTCTTCTCACATAAATTGATGTCTGCACCGTTGTTCAGTAACAGTTGTACCGTGCTATCATGTCCATTTTGACAAGCTATATAAAGAGGACTGACTCCATTATTGTTACATAAATTGATGTCGGCACCGTTGCTCAGTAACAGTTGTGCCGTACTAGCATGTCCATTTTGACAAGCTTTATAAAGAGGACTGAATCCATTCTTGTTACTTAAATTGATGTCGGATCCTTTGTTCAGTAACAGTTGTACGGTGCTATCATTCCCAAATTCACAAGCTCCAAGAAGAGGGCTTGATCCATTCTTATTACACAGATTGATGTCGGCACCGTTGTTTAATAGGCAAAGAATGGTTTTATTACGTCTTTCTCCCTCTTTTGTATGAAGTCCAGTCTCTCTCAAATGTTCGTCGTCATTTGCAGCAGCTAACATTAATGGAGTCCAGTTCCCATAAGTTGTAAACTTGTTGACATTGGCAGCAAACTTTACTAATTCTTGAATTATTGAAAAATTATGGAATACAGAAGCAATGTGAATTGGTAAATAACTACCCCACATTTCCATTATTGATGCTTTTTTATATTCCTCGCTGAGATAATCTATTAGGTTTAAATCGCTATTTGCACACAATGCAGAAAATATAGGATATTCTTTCAACTTCGTTTCAGAGATACCTTTCAAGAAAAATGAAGAAATCTCATTATGACAAAAAATAATGAATCCGACCAAGGGGCATATTTCATCTTTCCAATCAAGGAAACGAATTTTTGACAAACCAGCGCCTTCAAATGCGTTTGGAAATTCCGATCTGTCTATTTTCCATTTTATTCTGACAAGTAGTTTTTCAAGTGAATCAACTTTTTCTTTAAAGGTTTTTATGACACTCTCTTTCCTTAAACATGGATTGAGTAGAACATCTATAAGTCGTTCTGTTTGCATGTCAATGATAAACCTGTCCACAAGATCACCAATGTACTCTTCAGGCAGGTAAACAGTGAAGGGATCGCGATCTTCTTCTTCTGTATCGTCCTCTATCCTCACTCCGCGTCGTAGAAAACCACTATCAGCGTACTGCATTGTCCCTTGTGGACAATCAATACCAAATACTAGAGTCGTTATCTCCATAACAAAGTCATGAAGGAATTGGAAGCCATGTCCGACACGTTTAACATAAGATCCTTTCAATTCATTTAGAGTGCTGCGAATGACTGAAATATGTGTGTTTTCTTGTAACTCACACATTCCTAAAATTTCTTTATATTTCATCATGGAAATATCGCTTCTTACAATGGTATCTATTTTCAGGTTGTTTTTAAAAGCTACAATCAACATAAGAGAGCAAAATTTCTTTTTGTCTGTTTTCTTCCAAATTTCAATTTCCCGTTTAATAAATTTGTACGGATTTTTAAAGAAATCAACTCCTTTTTCTTTGTAGTTTGCCTCCCTTGAAAAAAGCTTACAAAGCAATGGAAAGTAAGCATCTGTTTTGAGTATTTCAGTTTCAATATTTTGGGTTAATTTCATATTCTGTGAATACTGGTAAAAAATTGCTCTTTTCTCTTCAACCGTGAGCCCATTTTCTTCGTTGTCAATTTCTACTGCAGTAGATTCATCCACTAGGATACCCTTGACTCTCTTGTCATAAAAGACGCATCGTCTACATGAAATCAATAATTTATTTCTCTTCAAGCACATCTCTAGCATTTCCTCAAAACTTTTCCATGAATGATATGAAATTTCATCCAAAGATTCCTTACCTAAAGGATCATTGAAAACGAACAAAAACCGAGTTTCTGAGACTCCATTTGAACAGATCGTTTTTATTTCTTCCACCTTATTCACCGGTATGACATTCCATCCACGCTCTTTATACTTGAGAGCAATATGTTGAATTATTGCAGATTTTCCGGAACCAGAATTACCAACCAGCGCGATTAGGTTCTGACTTTTAAGCTTTTCCTCAACCACTTCACTTGCTCTTGTAGGAATGAAGGCAATGTCTTCTTCTTGCCAATTCTGCAGAATGTCTTTTACCAGTGTATTTTCTGTAACAAATATGTCATTTCAAATAAAGTGTAAAAATGTGAAATGTTATTATCAAAATTATATTTTTCGTTAAAGCTTTAAATCTTTTAAAATTAAATGTATTCCATTTACTTCTTTTCATTTCAGTTTTGAAACATATTGTTGCAATCTTAATTTAAATACAATTATCAAATTTATGTTAACTTGTAATACAAACTTCCGCCATATATCGTACATAGTATTTATCTGAATAACAGTAGGCATAATATTAACCTTTGTTTTCCGATTTTAATTTCGACTCTAACAAATCCTGCTCCAAGAAAGACATCTTTTCCATTAAACATTGGTTATTCTTATAATCTTCTCTAAGTTTTTCTATGACTGTTGTTTCGTTTTCCTCTTCCAAGGTCTGTCTTTGAATGTTACTAAGACCAGAAATGTAGTCTTTCTTTGTGCACGTTTGCAATCTTTGGCAGATATCTGTTATGACTGACCACGTGTTATCAAAATCTGTCTTTGAGGTAGAAGCCGAGCTTATGTGTCCAAACATGCTGTTTCGTAACAATCTGATTCTCTCAACGTCATCACCGGTCGTTATTTGTCCGATTGCCGGCATCGTGTTTCCACCCCAACCTTTTGTTGGACGAGGAATCTTTGTACATACGTTTCGTATCAGAGTATATAACAATGTAATATCAAATTGTTTATAACCATCTGTTTTGGCACCTATAAGACGAAGTTCTTGCTCGGGGCGTATGTTTTTATAAACCGATGACGATTTCACTTTGTTATAGACAAGCCCCGGAGGTACCTCCATTTCTAAGACATCTCTACAGGCCTGGGTTAATTCTTCGTTTATTGCCATTCCCAGTTTGGCAAACCTGGAACGGTCACCAGCGTCTGGTCCAGAAGACATTCTTTGGGGTGTTTTTTTACAGATTAAAAACACTCTGAAAGGAAAATTCAATATTCAATCGATGTTACTGTAATTAATGTCTAACATACACTGTACTAACTAATATTATTAAGTGATATTTTTTCAAAGCATTTATTTATGCATTTATTTATTATAATTAGGATTTACCTCTTGAAATGCTTATATAAATTTATTATTGAAAGTGTTGCTTTCACGAAAAAATTCGGGTCATATGTATAAAATTCAAAACATTTATCAAGGTTTCGTGCGAAAGAGTAGAATAATTACTTTACAGTAATACAAGTAAGCAAAATTGTACTGGTTCTTGAGGGCGTAATTTCATGGGTCCCTCGATATAAAGAAGATTCACATAAAATCGATTGGCAGACAAAATGTTTGTTCATGGATTAATGAGACCAATAAAATATCAAAACACTGCTTTGCAATGCACCATGATACTTCAACAGTATTTGGAATGTATACTAATAATTAGAAAGACTAAAACATATTCGAGTCAACAGCATAAAAACAGTCCAATTATTTTGAAAAGTAATTTCTTTGAATGTATTTTTTAACTAGGGAGAATAGTTAATATGGTTTTAAAAAATGTTTTCTATTTCAGACATTTTTTATGCACCTGGATTGATAGATCCGGGGCGTATATTGTTTTTGTCCTGTCTGTCTGTCTGTTTGTTTGTTTTATTGTTTGTCTGCAAACTTTAACATTCGCCATAACTTTTGAAACATGAAGGATAGAGACTTCATATTTAGTATGCATACTCCACTAATTAAGCTCTTTCAAATGACACCAAGGTCAATGGCCTTGTGACTTTGACTGTGTCCTATATGCTAAAAATAACTTTTATCTGCAAACTTTAACCTTCGCCATAACTTTTAAACCATGAAAGATAGAGACTTACTATTTAATATGCATACTCCACTAATTAAGCTCTGTCATATGACACCAAGGTCAATGACCTTGTTACCTTGACTGTGACCTGTATGCTAAAAATAGTTTTTTCGTACTTTTGCCATAACTTTCGAACCATAGAAGATAGAGACAGCATAGTTAGTATGCAAACTCTTCTAATTAATCTCTTTCAAATGACACCAAGGTCAATGACCTTGTGACCTTGACTGTGAATTTCATGCTAAAAATAGTTTTATCGTACCTTTGAAATAACTTTCAAACCACAAAAGATAGAGACTTCATATTTGGTATCCATACCTTTCTAATCAATTTCCTTCAAATGACACCAAGGTCAATAACCTTGACTGTGACATATATGATAAAAATAGTTTTTTTTTTAGAATTTTGCTGCCGCTGGGCGCATAGTGTTTCCTAAATATATCTTGTTCTTTCATTTTATAATAAAATACAGTTAATACTTTGGGTTATCATTTTGGTTGATAATGTCTTGATACTAATAAAGGGGGTGTTATGTTATCAAAATATGCTCATTAAAATAGCAGTTTTACAAAAAAATACAATCTGGGGTGATAAGAGTTAATATATTTACAAGACACGGTGGATTTGGTTTGCTGTTAAGGGATGCTAACTTTTTGATAACAGCATTCTCACTTACTGTATATATTGTACATGTAATCAAACAGATCTGTGTTTGTTTTGCTTTGGTTCATATGACATTCAAGCAATTAATATTGATAGTACTGCACTGCTTGAGGCTGCCACAAATACACTCTAGTCCGCCTTTTTAATTTCATTTTCATCATGGAAAATTCTGGGTCCGCTCCCCTTAGTCGGTGTAATTACAGTAAAGTATTTTTATTTAGTTCGAATTAAGAGTATATGTTTAAAAAATTAGGTAATAATATTTTCAATCTACTATTAAAATATAATTTTATGTAATTGACAAAATTATTTGTTCATGGGGATATTTAATCGTGGATAAGGCTAAAATATACCCGGCCAATGGTTTCAAACGAACAATGAAGACTAGACATTATATGGGGTTTGTACAGTAATTACTAGGGTTACTAAAGCATATCGAACGACAAGAATACTTATTTTTAGGTAATTCAAAAGAATAAAATAAAAATTGACTTGCACGTTTTGAGTGATGCAATAAATAACACTTCTCACTTTTAATTAATACTCCTTTATTTAATAACATCTTAAATGAACCTTATTGAGACACTGCTTTAAAATGACGGTACGTTCTTGATTTTTTTCACCGGTTTAAAGGTGTGCCACGTATATATAAATCCATGATTTTCTTTATAAATTATTGAAATACTTACAGTTTCTAGGAATGTAGTTCCATCAGGAAAATATCCAGATCATAGTTTTAAAGATTTAGAACGTTTTGTCCACATTGATAATCAGTGTTACATGATCTATTTCGATCATATGACTATCAAATATCAAGGTTTAATGTCGGCGATATTTTAATCCATAAGCAAGTAGAGACTAGCCCAAATTTAAAATCCACGTTGCAGTGGACATTTTCGGTTGGGTGAACATAATTTACAAAGATAGCGACTACGGATCTTCAGTATGGAGCGCATTATGCGCACAAATATTAGAAGTAAAGTATATCAAGTATTTTAAAATGTTTCTTACACCATGAATGGGATGTCGTCAAACATCGCTATGGGTTTTCAACATGAACTACATACCATACAACCTTGCCTTCATAAAAAAAATAAAATTACGATGGGTTAATAAAATAAAATTGGTCCATGAATTCCAGACCCTTGAGAACTATTCCAGTTTTAGGGCACAACCAAGCATTTTCCGTGACCATAATTAAGAAAATTAACTCAGGTAGGTAGCATCTTTTAGTTTTTAAGTTTGGGAGGGGGGTTGAACAGTCAGAAAAAAATCGACTAGCTCGAAGAAACTGACAAGTAAAATAGGTTCCAATATCTTTCATTACTAAATTTTATTCCTTAACTGCAATATAACCCTATTTAACTATACTGCAACAAATATTGGGGAAGAGGGGGGGGGGGGAATCGGTCAATGTTCAATGAATATTTTCAACAGTTAATTTTTTTTTTAATATTGGGGGAGCAATTCCCCCAAGTCCCCTGCTGCTACGTGTCTGTACCTTCACAAGCCAAAAAAGGTCATCAGATGTGCTTGTTTGGGGGGGGCAGATACATCGTAAAGTAGCTTTATTTTCTGTAGTTTATTATATATTACATGATTAAATACCTCAAATGCCCCCTCCCCTTTACGTTCATAAAACCATAAATTTAACATCATTAGCAATTCATTCCGAACATCTTGAAAACTTTGTGGAATGCGTTCCCAGTATTTCATTTGTCGGAGTAAAGCTCACTCCAGCTTTCAGCATCAAGCGAGTTTTTTACTTGTAATTTTTAAAACCTCATTTCGAGAATGTAGTCGACTTCAAACTTCTTATTCACAGTTTGATGCCAAGATTTATAACTATATGTATTCAGGTTATTTTGAGCCGATCTCCAAATTTCTCTTTCGAACTAGACCGAGCCAATGTTGATAACCTAATTGCAAGATTATATATAGTATTTTCAAGAGGTCAGAAATACTGTGGTTCATATACAAAGAATATGTTTTATCATCTAGTAGTTTTACGGTTTTGGCATTAGGTATTTTGTGCGGATGTAACATGATACTATATGGAATACTTTTTTTTGTTTTTAACTTTTTTTGTTGAAAAATGTCGAAGTATCTAATAACCATTTTGATCTAATATATTACATGTTTATCATGTTTGTATTAGTTATTTCGTTTTGACACAACATGGTTTCCACACGTCTTTATCCATAGTCGCTAACAGCTGTAGAAGTTCACCCAACCGAAAATGTCCAGTAGACGATAACATTTTTACCTGTGTTTAAGGGACCAGGCAAAATTTATCCTAATGATGATACAAACGGGCATATGGGACAATGAGTTTAACCATGGTACCAAGACATTTTCAGTATTAAGTACCCATGGGACACAAACCTTTTTCAATGACTAACATTACTTAACCCAAGAGAAGTATTCATTTTATTTTTTTAAATTTCGGGGGGAAAAAATCAAATCTTTAAAACTGAAGTGAAGATACAAATGGCAACATAAATCTTTTAATGGAAAATATTACAACAGATGAAAATGAACAAACAAAAAACATTGTTTTCGATGTTTGAAATATCTGTAGTCTGAGAGACTCTTTTAATTAGTTTTTTTTAAAATTGTTCCACATTATCTCACTAACACCAAGATGTAACCATGGAACAATTAACTTTTTTTATACAGAAAATCCCAAAGCATGGGACTGATTTTTTTTAAAATACCAAAGCCATGGGACACGTACTTTTTCAAAATGAGGATTTTGCTTTGTACTGGTCAAATCATTGTGCACATGATAAATTTTGCCTGGTCCCTAAGAGCAGTGCCTTTTAAATCTTCAGCAATATATTTACATTTATAGAGCAGTGCCTTAAAAATCTTAAGCAATATATTTACTCGTATGTATTTACAATGATCATATTCTATTCTGAGGTTTCTTTTTTTACTTCGATAATTTCATCAACTGACAAAAATACTGACAATTTTGATTTAATTTAAAAATGGTATAAGTAGACTTTTTGGGATAGGGAAAATGGTATTTGGATGTTTGAAAATCTTTGAGCATGTAGCAATCGAGAATTTTCTGAATGTTGAGTTAGACAATCCATATGTAGTATTTTTGATAGATTTCTTCTGAAAGGCAATTTAATATATTCTGAAAGTGACACGACATGTACTTAGAAATCTAGCTGCAGATCTGTTGCGTTATGGTTTATATATACATGTATTTGTCTCTGACCATAATGCTATGTGTACAGATCCCGTAATGCAAAAATATTAAAATATTTTTGCGCACTTTTGGGGAGAATTTCTCCACTTTCCAGCATCGGTCAATTAACTTCCTTTCACTCCCTAATTCTAGACACATTCTGTTGCCCATGAGTGTATTTTATCCACCTCCCTACCATTTATAGTTGTCTCTACAGGCAATAAACTCACTTAAAGTGAATTTTCAGCAATCTAACAAATAATTTTTATCAAGCGAGATTATCACTTATAAAGACGACTATAAAGGGTTGGGAGATGGATGAAATATACAGACTAGTTATAAATAATGTGCCAAGAATTAAGGAGTGAAGGGTAGTTAAGTAAATCTAGAAATCCATCAATTATGTGATTAAAACAAAAAGAAATTAATGTTATTTTGGTCATGTTGGTGGTTGAAAAATTAATGTTTGATCAAAACTGCCAGCATTCTTATTGGTAAAAAGCTTGAAAAGATGGAAAAATGTGTTGATGTCAGATGATGAAACTGGTGCTTAATCTTATTTTTCTCACCATAGTAAAGGAAGCTAAATCTAGAGTTATTGTAAATGCTGATAATTTTCAGTCAAAGTGTTTGTATATGATTAAAGGCAATGATAGGTTTGTTATTTGTTTGCCTGACCATTATGAATGGGATTAACTTGTTAGTGGAAACACAATACAGAGTTTTATATAATGTATCAGAATTGCCACAATATTTTGGCAATAGTATCTCAATGTAAAGATCAAAGTATTTTGTTGCTCGCTTCGAAATTAAGTTTTTGGTGTAACATTTAGCATTTGTTTAATTTTCAAAATATTGCCTGCATGAATGTGAAAGTTTGACAACTTTGTAATATTTGTACATATATGTCAATAGTTATTGCTTCCTTAGGCAATAGTAATCATGGTAGTTCAATGAAAACTGTTATACATACATGTATTGTGCTTTCTTCAAAGTTAACATGTTTTTAAATTCATATGTCTTTTTCTTCAAAATTATGAACATGGTGAAAGTTTGACAAGTCTTTTTTTTAATGTTATAATTACACTGCCTTTCATGTTTGTAAGTTATTCTTTATTATGCTATCTAACCTCTTATTTGGCATGTATTGTAAACATTCATTATTCATGTTATTGGATTGCCAATTGGCTGTATTGATGTACGAAACAATTGTTTTTCAATTAGGTTAATATATATTATTATGAATATTGTCACAAAATAAATTTGGAAATGAAGATCAGTTTTCTTTTATTTATTCAATAAATCTTGAAATTTTTAAGTTTTAAAATTTGAAAAAAGCTTGTTCTTTGATAATTATATAGATATTAATAGAAATTTGAAATCATCCTTATCCCCCCCTCCCCCAAGTCAAAGTCAAGCACTAATCAAGTTTTATTCATGCATAATTAAAGTACTTATGGCACAAGCACCATGCTTCAGTATTAAAAAGAAAAGGCACAATATTTCAATCATATTCTACTTTATTATAAATGATCTGTAACTGAATTTTTAAAAAAAGTAAACTTTGAAAATTGACAAAGTCATATTTATTTTTTCAAGTATAAAGTGTAAATACTAATATGTAACAGTGAAAAATAATTATCTTACAAAGATATAAAACAAAGTGGGAATATAAAAGCACTTATCACAGCTGATAACAAAATAAAATGTACAAAATGTAAACAAATTTAAATATACATGCAGTAAGATCACAAACAACCCAGCATGATATATTGAACAAAAAATATTTTACATATATTCATGAAAAGGCATAAAGCTATAATATAGCTAGAAGATCATTCAAAATTAATATATAATAAAATTGATGGACATAAAATTATAAAATTTACAAATTAAACATAGATATAATGAATCAGAAATACATATAGGTTAATTTTAAAGTTTCTAAAATAAAAGAATTCATTTCATTTTTACATACTATAATATCTAAATGACTTCACATGCAAACATGTATATATACAGACAAATGTATTTTTTCATTAGTCCTATACAAATTTTTTTTTTTAAACATTATTGATTTTTTTTCCTTCATGGACACACAAACTTTCTTTTCTTTCTATTTTTATCTTTGATCTTTCAAAATTTCAGAGAATATATCATAGATTTAAATAGAACAGTTTTTTTCCAGTCCAAATTTTTAGCTCTGATGTATAATTAAACTTGATTTTTTTAAAGAATTAATGTATCATAGCCAAAAAGTCTGGTTTATGGTTAAAATCTAATTTTGCTGATAATTTTATTATTATTTCTGTGATATATATGATTTAGATTTCCTAAGAAAGGTAAAATATATTGGAAATCAAATTTTTTGGGTGTGTTTTTTGGTTTTCAAGGTATCAAATACTGATTTTTATACCCAAAAATAATTTTGACATATTTTGTGAAACAATTAATTTACACCAATGAAATGGTTAATCACTTTGAGGTAAACAAAAAAATTTTCCTCAAACCTCCAAAATTATACCCAAATTCATGTGATTTTAAATTAATATACTTTACATGTTTAAAATGCTAAATGCTATTTCTCCACGTAAACAGCATCTCTTCTACTGAAATCTTTTTAAAGTTAAAATATATCTTATTGCCATCTGTTGACAATTTTGACATTACTTTCTCTTATTAAATACATGTAAAAAAATTATTTCTACAAAAACAGCTGTTGATCCTGTTGGAATAATAAACAGCAAAGTCCAATGAAATCTTGAATATATCTGTCAATATTATTAACTGCATGAAATTCTTCATATCTTTATCTATGTAGTACAATTACATATCATATCTTTTTCTACAGCAATTTTGTAAATATTTCTTATTTATTTTTAAAATAAATGAAACGTTCATTTGATTTTGTGTATATTGATTGATTAGAAACAAATATGTTTTTCTTGAAAGCCCTTGGTCCGAGTCTCATGTATAAAACCAATTTCTAAGAAATGAAAAGCACCATCTGATTCTAACTTACACGGCTAGCACACTAAACAAATTAAGTACCAGGCAAAGAAAATGAAATGAGAACAAACTTTATAATTTCAATCCAGTGTTTTTTTAAAAAAAGATTTTTCAAATGAAATTTAATTTTCATTATATTTTTTAAAATATTTAAAAAACTTCCAAGTTTTTAAAAGTATGTTCGTTAAATAATAATGAAAATATTACAAATCTAAATTTTGACTTAAGTCTATTCTAAGTTTATGGTTTTGGGGTCAGGTTACGTTTGAAGTTATGAGTTTGTTTGAAGCTGAGACATTCCAAAGTAAAATGTAACTGTGAGGCATATAATTTCATTTCCCATATATGGCATAAAATTGATTGTAAGTGTGAAAAGTCTGTTCAGGAATTTTTCTGACGGATTCAAGAATATACAGTTAGAAAAAATTGACGCCGGTCACTTTTTTTAAAGTAATGCAACTAAAAACTGTTTTCATGCGCAATGCGATAGACATGTATCCATATTCGAAATAATTTTGAACTGGTGTGAAAAAAATTCAAGTAACATAAATACATTTATGAAATAACAGAAATGTTTTGCGTATTTACAATACGCCCTCATTTTAAATCAATGAAAAATCATCGTATTTTAAACATTTTTATAGAACACAGTTAATAGCTTAGTTGATATATTGAGACTCAGATATATAGGTCTACTCCTTCCAAGAATAAAATCGAGTTTTTTATGTGTATGGGTAGACCTATATACTTTAGGCTCATAGGCGTCGGGCACCGGGGGAGAGAGGGGGGGATCCGGACCGTGGCAGCCCCCCTTTTTTTTGCAAAGATAGACATTTTCTATGCATTGAAAATTAGGGTTTCCCTTTTTAGTTGGCTTACCCCCCCCCCCCCACACACACACTTTCAATTCGCCCCCTACTTTCAATTTGCTTTTTATATCTTTTGTCATTTACAGAATTACATGGGGAGCGCCTATGAACATGTTCAAGGACATTTTAATTTACACAATACTCATATTTTTATCAACATTGGCGCAATATTCTCCTTGCGACGATGAAATAAACGTAGGATCACCTGGATGACACCATTTCAAGTTTGAATCGGTTAAAAATTATTTTCTCTTCAAATGTGCAATGCATTTTTTTTTATCCCCGTTCGTAATGACTCGCCGAGCGGCGCCAACATGAAAATTTTATCGATCCTATAAGATTATATTCCTGACTACATATTACACCACAAGGACTCGTGAATTTAAAGTGGTAAGGCACTAAATAAAATAATAGAACATTGAAAATATTTATTTCATAAATATATATTTTAAAAACATAAATTGAGCAACAAGAAATGACAATAGAATTGGAAAATTCTAACAAACTACTATTTGTATAAAGAATTTGATTAATATTGGGTAAAATGGAATGGCAAGTGAATAAAAATATATAAAATAGTCTTTGGTTTATAATGTAAATTACTAAAGGTCAGGAAGCTTGTTCAAAGGTCATCTCCACGGAGAAATCGTCAGTAAAAATCTTGTGTGTTTTCTTTTTATGTGGATTGTCAAGTTCATCTCGAGGAATCCGCAACCTGTTAAACAAAGAACAGGATTATTAAACTTTTTTGAATTGAATATGACGATAGTCAAATGATAAAACTTCAGTGGCATGGATACCTCTTGTTTTGTGTTTGTTGTTGAAACCTGTACCAGAAAAGCCTGTTTACCTTAAATTTTCGACGAAGTAAGTATGAAACCAGAAATAAAATGCACAGTTGTCATATCCCTTGGGTATTTTATTCTGAAACCAAAGAAAAAAAATTATGGAGCACCGAAGTATATATTCTACTTTGTTTAAAGAATTAATAAAGCACTGAAGTATATATTTTACTTTGTTTGTGAATTACTCATAAAATCCTGTGAATTATTATCAAATTCAGTTGTTTACTAAACAGAATCGAAGTTTCATCTGGGTTTAAATGACCTAAGATTAAATGTGTCAAATACCTATCTCTCTAAGAAATCCTTCATTCTCTAAATTTTTCACTTACCGAGCTAAATTTAACCTTTACGTCTTCATGTAAAATGATTTCCTCCATTGGGGAAATTTCAATCGCATCTTCCTCAGTCAAAATCTCCAACTTTACAATAAAATGAAATATTTACTGAACAGAATTCTGGCTGCGGTCCTGTTGAAGGTTAAATACCCCAGGGCCACGGCACACGCACTTCTGACCTGGTCATTGGGGGAGGAGAGTTTATCGACCAGGATATCAATAGCCCCCGAGGTCACCATGGCATCGGGAATTCCTGCGCGTGTGTGGGCGAGACTGGAGAGAAGACTAGCAGCCAGAACAATGACGTTGTCCTCGTTTGAGTGGAGTTTCTCCACAAGCAGAGTCACCCCGCGGGCCGTTAGGTTCACTTGGTCTTGGTCCACTATTACTCTCGCTAGCACCACAATCTGAAAATCATGATGAATACTTTACAAAATTTAAATTCGATTTATCACCTGGCTCTTATTTGGGCATAAAACTTGGATGAGCTTGGTTTTCACTCCCAATATAGCACTATTTATAATTCCTTTATTGAAAGAGAGTCCGAGATCAAAAATAAGCTCACATCCAAGTTTTATGACCAGGAGCCATGAGGAATTTATGTCTGTAGATAATTTTTTTATTGAGCCAAATGAGGAAAAAAGTCATTAAAATGTGCAGTTTAGTAATTATTTTTAAGTACAAAATCTCTATTACCAAACTCGTTAACTGAATAATTTGGATTATGATTTCTACCTGAAAAGCTGCATAGCAGACATCATACTCTATACTGGAATTAAGGAAAGGCTCAAACACCGAGTATTTGATGCCCCCGGCTTCCCTGATGGCATACTGCTGAGGGGTGTTGTTGAAGGCAAAAATCGTCAGAGCCATTCCTGCCCTTAATCTTATTGCCTATCAAAAAAAAAAAAAGGTTGAATCAGAAATAATACAGGAAAATAACAGAGCTGTATATAGAGAGAGAAACATGATTTATTGGGAACTTAAAAGTTTTGTGATCTAAAAATGCTTGTCAAGAAAGTAAAAATTGCAGTTACAAAAATAATAAACCCATTACATGGAGGTACAACTGAAAGAAAATGACCTTCAGAGTACAAGTTTACCCAAGAATGATTGGTCACTAGTCTATTTTTTTTTTCTCAATGTCTACTTCTCTTACTTAACTTTTCACCTACCTCACTTTTTGACTTTAACAAATCCAGCAGAACATCGAAGTTAAACCCTGGCTCCTCCTGCAGTAATTCCTGGTTACGAGTGTTGCTAAGGACGATACAACCTAGCGCTATGGCAACCTCCACTTGGACTTCTTCAGAAGGAGGCTGGTTTAGATAGGTCACTAGGGTGGGGATCGCCCCCTCTTCTGCTATCTTCCTCTGGGTCACTTTGTTGTTGCAATAAGCCACACCTAGCAAAACAAGTTATCTTTTATAAAATTGATGATAATATGTATTTGTGTTGCTGATATAATTGTAATTTTAGAGGAATTGCACCAAAAACAATGTGGACCTTGGAGTAAAACTGGAATTTTTTAAAGTCAATTCAAAGTAATAACACTTAATGTAAATGACCATGTTATTTAATTATATAGCCAGGCCTCATAATTCTGCATACAATTATTTATTCACAAGCAAATTTTCTAGTTAGATGAAATTTCTCAGTTACAGAAACATGCCTTATCGAGGCTCAATTGTGTTAATACTTCATTCTGAATAGAAATGATACAAGATTTAGGCTTAAATTTCATATTAAAAGACTCTGTGGACTTACCAACACACAGAATTCCAAGCACTTGTATGACCATGAGTATGACCTGCGGGGAGTCTTTATGAGTTCGCAGAAGACGGACCAACTGATTAAAAGCCTCTGTCTGAGCTAGTTTTATCTGGTTCTCTATATTCTCTCTTCCCAAAGCAATGGACATCATACAACCTACAATTGAGGATAAATATATTAGATTTCTTGTCACCTATTTTTGTAGTAAGGGTACATGAACTTTCTAAATTTTAATTTGCCTTAGTTTATTTTCTCACCTTAAGCAAGTTATATACTGCAAAAGCACAAATATTCGTGGGGGATTAAATTTTGTTTACTTCGTTGTTAACAATTATCAATGAAATTAAATCCCTCATGAAATTTTATATGACTATATAGTGAACACTAGGGTTACTTTAAACAACGAAATTAAATGCCCACGAAACTATTCTAGGTTACCGTAACAAATCAAAGAAATTTTATCCCCACGAAAATTTGTGCTTCTACAGTAGTTGTACCTGACTAATTTGCATCCTGCATGCAGATTATGACTTGAAACTGACTGGTGATAGTATCTGACTTTAAATAAAACATATGAGAGTTACACAATGACCTTTGTCCTACTTTACACTGTGTGACATTTGTCCTACTTTACACTGTAATTTATTCCGTGTGACGTATGTTCTACTTGACACTGTGTGACCTTTGCCCTACTTTACACTGTGTGACCTTTGTCCTTTTAACATTGTGTGGCCTTTGTTTTTTTTTTACACTTTGTGACCTTTGCCCTCTGTATGACTTTTGTCCTACTTTACACTGTGTGACCTTTGACCTACTCACCGACTTGAAGCAATTTTTCGGTATCCTCCAGTAACATACTACAGATGTCTGGGATACTGGTTTTCTCTGCGATGTATTTCTGTTGAGTTGTGGTGTTTCCTGCTAAAGCCCATAAAGCCTTGGCACCATGCTCCTTCACTGATACATTGAAATTCTGCAATTTCATAGCAGAATTAGTTTTGACTGACTTTAATTTGTGCAATTTTCATTGGAACCAGGTACAAGCAGGTACCATATTCTCCCATTACTTCACAGACTCATGCCACTGAGTAATTACAATGTGGTTTTTTAATTCCAAAGTGCAATAAAAGGGCATATAGGGTATAAAAGGGTATATATCAATTCATGTATATAAAATCTTTCTACACTAAAATTCTACATTAAAATCATTGCTCAATTCAAGAATATACAGTAAAACTTGTTTAGTCTATATAGGGATATTGCAAATTCATGGATATAGCAAAGCTATCTTTGATCCCAAGCTATATAAATTTAAAGAATTCCTTAATTTAAGGATACATTGTATA
>NW_026930737.1:0-42615 GCF_032062105.1 Saccostrea cuccullata | reverse complement strand
TTCAGAGAACAATGAGACGTCTTTCCACCTTTTTAAGTGTTTCCGTGTCCTTTGGGTTGGAAAAAAAAAAAAAATGATTTCCAAATAAAATGTGTCCCCAGCCGGATTCGAACTCGGGAGCTTCAGATTGACAGGCGAATTGAAAGCACATGGATTTAAACAAAAATAGACACACGTGCGTTTTTAAATAGTACAGAAACACGTGTATTTATTTGTTTGTGATGGAACATAGAGAGGAATAATGAATAATTCTGAGAAACACGATTGGTGTATAATGCAAATGCCGATTTCCTGTTAAAAAAATCATTTGAGTTTGTTTATAGTTTGAATAGATTGAGTTAGTCATACAGAGCTTATTATACATTCGAACTTCCGTGTCGGCACTGTGTTTACAATTTATGAAAATATAGGCGCGTTCGTTTTGACAGATATGGTGTAATCATAGGTAAGATTAAATAATCATCTCTATTTGGATTGAATTAATAGTTATCAGCGTAAATTAAACTTGAAACATGCATTTCATAAGGAAAACTGTGTCACTGAGAACGTGGAAATTTATTTGATAGAAAAATTCGCTATTTTCCAGATTCATTCGATTAATATTAAATCTAAATAAATTTGAAATAAATTTGAGTTAGGATCAAGGTCAAAGGTCAAAGTCAAATGTCAAGGTCATTTTAACCCACCCACCCCAAAAAAAACCGTATATAAGTAATTTTAATACTTTCCCGATGACCTTGACCTTTGACCTTGACCTTTCCTCAAGCTCAAAGGTTGTAAGATCTCATGCATTGTCCACATGTCTTTACGACTTGTCGTTAAGAAGTTTTCAGTTCTTCGTAAACATGAGAAACTGTCAGGGTCAAAAACTGCTTAAAATGCGTTACGAATTCTTTCGCACTTATAGAATGAAAAGTGTACTAAATCAGTCGCAGACATTGTTGAAGGTTTCATACCTCTACGGTTTACGGTTTCGGAGGAGTAGCGATAACAAGGGTTTACACTGAAAGGGGCACTAACTTTTAGGGGGGTCAATCTTAGGAAACAAGACTGAAATCTTTAAAATGGTTTTAAGAGTACATATTAAAGATGCAAAGATGTTTAGAGTTTGGTGAAGAACAAAAGAGTTATAAAAAAAGCTTAATTTTTCATATTTTCAATGACCTTGACCTTTGACCTTGACCTAAATTTTAAGGTCAAAGGTCAATGAATCTTTTGCAGTTGGTCCCATGTCTCTACGACTTGTCATTTAAGAAAAGATCTTGATAATCGTAAACATGGCAAACATTCAGGGGCAATAATTCATTGTAGGGGTTGACGAATCCTTTCACAATGAATAGATTCAAGAGTGTACTAAATTAGTCGTAGACATTTTTGAAGGTTTTGTATCTCTACGGTTTACAGTTTCGGAGGAGTAGCGATAACAATGGTTTTTCACACAAAGGGAGAGAACTCCGAAAGGGGTTGTTGGTCATATACGTTGGGTTGTTTTTCGAAATAACTTTTGATGTCGAGTGTCATGAACTACAAGGTTTTTCGATAAGTCTTTCGGATCAAAAGTCCGTAGCGGAAAAATAATTAAAAAAATAACTAGAAAAGAAATTCGTTGCGAGGAGAGAGAGGTCTTCCGTCCGATTCTGAAAAAAAACCCGCAAAAACGAGCTGAAAAAGTGATAAAACTTTCATGGAAACAACAGGGATTGAACCCGGGGCGCCAGCATGAAAATCCAAAGCGCTTACTATTATGCTATTGGGACCACAGCTCTAAATCTACTTTTATATATTTCTGAATAATGAAAGGCGGTTACTATTAATATTTTTGCGCCAAACGCTACTAGTAAATCTTCGCGCCTTTTCTCTGGAATGTCCAATTAAATAGGTGTTATAGCTTCAATGGAAATAAAAAAAAGAACGTTCTTATAGCTAAAATTTCAAGGTAAAGAAATTGTTTTTAACACATTTACAAATTCTATGCATAGATAGATTAGTAACACTAAATCAGCGAAACTGCTATGATTTTTTTACTTTTAAAAATTTTCTGTTTATTCCCATACTGAACTATCCCTATTAGTTATTAAACTTTCATAAAAAGGTTGAAATGTTTCGCCAAAAAACATGTGTCGCCCTAAGACGGCCAAGGAATCAGATACCATTTATGTTCAATAACTTAAATCTATTCTTTGAGAAAAGAATATTAATATAAACTCAATTCTTCTAAAAAGTGGTTTTACTATGTTTGTCTTTCCTATTAGTTTAATATGACTCAAGTGTGCATGAGCAAAACAAGAGATACGTTTAATACTTACTATATACATCGATATTGTTTCTTAAAACTATTATTTGTAACTATGATTTAAGATCTGTTTTTTCCCGCAAAACAAATGATAGTAGGTATGTATTTCATTTGCTCATTTAGTCTTTTCTTTTTCTTCTTTGAGAACCAGCCAAAACCAATTATAGAAGACGTTTGAGACGACCATCGATTTAAACTTAGTTTGACACAGAATTGCAACGTAACTACATCGTGATAATCCCCGTATTCCTTTACATTTCATTTATCCTTATTTACTTTCGTTTAAGCAAACGCTTGGCTGCCTCTGAAAACCCCTATTGCGAAATGTTGGAGTTGACATAGGCAGCCGCCATATTGGACCCGCTTCAGATTTTTAAATGTTAATATCTAGAGTTAGGATTAATGAATGTTCAAACAAATTATATAGTTAGCATTATAAGAACGGTTTCTATTATCATTCCAAAAATAAATGAAAAATATTGAAAAACAAAAAAGTTAGAAAATACGGACTTTTTAAATTCGTTTCCGCTAGCGACCGGAAGTACTGACGACACTCGAAAAGGTGATTTCACATATCTAAAAGTCATCATCTATTATCTTTAAGAAGTCTCCAGTTAATATCTTAGACCATTTTCGTAAAAAAGGGGCGACAAAAATCCATTTTAAAATCAGAAAACTGTCCATAACTTGGAACCGAAGGTGAGTATTCCAAATTTTCCTTCTGATGAACAAAGTTCATATAATGACGCATGATTCCTGAAAGTTTCATAGAAAACCACCGATTAGTTTTCGAGAAATCGCCTGCACAAAATTTTGGGGAAAAAAATAAGAAGAAGAATAATAATAACTAGAACGATCTCGTTGCGAGCAACGAGAGGTCTTCCGTCCCATTCTGAAATAAAATGCAAAAAATCTAGCAGAAAAAGTGATAAAAAAAAATCGGACATTCGGGGGAGCGAACCCGGGTCGCTCCCGTGACAATCCAACGCGTTAACCATTCGGCCATTGAAAACACCGCTTCAAAATTTTAAATGTAAATATCTCGAGATTGGCTTTTTCGATTCTAAAACAAATTACATATAACGCATTCGCAAATGAGTCTCTATTTAAATTATTAATATCACAAAAAATATTGAATAACAAAAAAGTTGAAAAATTGCATTTTTTAAATACCCTTCCGGTACAAACCGGAAGTACTGGCGACGCACAAAAAGACGATTCCGCAAACCACAAAGTCATGATCTATCATCTCCAATTAGTCTCCAGTTCATATACTCAGCCATTTTCGATAAAAAGGGGCGACAAAATGGCATTTTAAAATCAGGAAATTGGCCATAACTTGGAACCGGAATCGTATTTTCCAAATTTTCCTTCAAAAGTAACAACTTCATATTATAACACATATTCTGTGAAAGTTTCGTTGAAAACCGCTGAATAGTTCTCGAGAAATCGCCTGCACAAAATTTTGTCAAAAAAAAGAATAATAATAATAATAATAATAATAACTAGATATGAAACTCGTTGCGAGCAACGAGAGGTCTTCCTTCCGATTCCGGAAAGAAGACGTAAAATACATCTGAAAAAGTAAAAAAAAAGATTTGCACACAAGGAGGATTAAACCCAAGTCTCTAGCATAAAATTCCAACGCACTAAATATTACGCTATCGGGACCTCTACTCTAAATCTACTTGTATATCTTAACGAATATGCTTCTCTCTTAAAATTATGAAAGGCAGGTCACTATTCAAAATTTAGCGTCAAACGCCACGAGTTAATCTTCGCGCCTTTTCTTTGGAATGTTCTATAAACATAGGTGTGATAGCTTCAATGAAATTAAAAAAAGAACGTTCTTATAGCCTAAGATTCGAGATCTAGAAAGTATATTTAACACATTTTAAAAATTCCATATTGTATATATGCATGTAACACTAAAGCGGTGAAACGGTTATGATTTTTTTTGTTCAATTTCCTGTTTATCCCCAAACTGAACTATCCCAATTAGTTAATTGAAAAAGGTTGAAACGTTTCGCCGAAAAACATGGCTCGCCCTTTGATGGTCAAGGAATCAGAAATCATTTATGCTCAATAACTTGAATCAGGTCTTTGAAATCGTTTTCTTATTTTTGTCTTATTTATTATTTTAATATGACACAAGTGTGCATAGGAAAAACAGTGGTTAAGATTTCTACTGACAATATTAATTGATATTCTTTTTTGAGAAAGTATTACTTATAAGTTTTTCCGTGATGCACAAAAGATATAAAGTATCGAATTTCATTTGCACATTTTGCACAATCGTCTTTTGTTTTTCTACTTTGAAAACCAGCCAAAACCAATTATAGAGGACGTTAGTTTGACACAGAACTGCAACGAAACTACGACGTGACAATCCAAGTTTTCCTTTACATTTCATTTATTCTTATGTTACTTTCGTTCAAGCAAACGCTCGGCTGCCTCCGTAAACCCCTATTGCGAAATGTCTGCGTTGACAGAGACAGCCGCCATTTTGGACCCGCTTCAGATTTTTGAATGCTAATATCTAGACTTTAGATTTATTAACATTGAAACAAATTAAATAGTAAGCATTATACGGAAGGCTTCTATTACCATACCAAATATAAATGAAAAATACCGAAAAATAAAAAAGTAAGAAAATACGAATTTTTTACGTTTGCAATTCGTAACGACCGGAAGTACTGACGACGCACGAAAAGGCGATTCTGCAAACCACAAAGTCATGATCTATCATCTCCAATAAGTCTCCAGTTCATATACTTAGCCATAATCGATAAAAGTGCGCGACAAAATCGCATTTTAAAATCAGGAAATTGTCCATAACTTGGCACCAGAAACGAATTTTTCAAATTTTGTTTGTGATGAACAAAAATCATACTATGACTCATATTTTGTGAAATTTTCATCGAAAACCGCCGAATAGTTTTCGAGAAATCGCCTGCACAAATTTTTGTCAAAAAAATTAATAATAACTAGATGAAACTCGTTGCGAGCAACGAGAGGTCTTCCGTCCGATTCAAGAAAGAAAACGTAAAATCGATTTGAAAAGTAAAAAAAAAAAGATTTTCACACAAGGGGGATTGAACCAAAGTCGCCACATGAATTTCCAACGCACTAAATATTACGCTATCGGGACCTCTACTCTAAATCTACTTGTATATATCAATGATACAGTGCTTCTCTCTTAAAATTATGAAAGGCGGGTCACTATTCAAATTTTAGCGCCAAACGCCATGAGTTAATCTTTTCCCCTTTTCTTTGGATTGTTCTATTAAATAGGAGTGATAGCTATAATGAAATTAAAAGAAAAGAACGTTCTTATAGCCTAAGATTCGAAGTTTAGAAAGTATGTTTAACACATTTTACGAATTCCATATTGTAATATGCATGTAACACTAAAGCGGTGAAACGGTTATGAATTTTTTTTTTCAATTTCCTGTTTATCCTCAAAGTGAACTATCCCAAATAGTTAATCGAAAAAGGTTGAAAAGTTTCGCCGGAAAACATGGCTCGCCCTACGACTGTCAGGAATCCGATATCGTTTATGCTCAATAACTTGAATCAGGTCTTTGAGACAAGAATGCTAAAATAAACTCCATGAAGCGATCTTTAAAAGAAAAAACGTTTTCTTATTTTTGTCTAATTTATTATTTTAATATGACACAAGTGTGCATAGGAAAAACAGTGGTTAATATTTATACTGACAAAATTAATTGATATTCTTTTTTGAGAAAGCATTACTTATAAGTATGATTTAAGATCTGTTTTTCGGCGATGCACAAGAGATATTAGGTATCGAATTTCATTTGCACATTTAGTCTTTTCTTCTTCTACTTTGAAAACCAGCCAAAACCAATTATAGAAGACGTTAGTTTGACACAGAACTGCAACGTAATTACGATGTCACAATCCAAGTATTCTTTTGCCTTTCATTTATTCTTATGTTACTTTCGTTCAAACAAACGCTCGGCTGCCTCCGTAAACACCTATTGCGAAATGTCGGCGTTGACAGAGACAGCCGCCATTTTGGACCCGCTTCAGATTTTTGAATGCTAATATCTAGAGTTTAGATTTGTCAATATTCAAACAAATTATATAGTAAGCCTTATGAGAATGGTCTCTATAAGTATTCCAAAATTTAATGAAAAATATTGGAAAACAAAAAAGTTAGAAAATACGATTTTTTTTAATTCGCAGCTCGCAACGACCGGAAGTACTGACGACGCATAAAAAGGTGATTCTGCAAACCAGAAAGTCATGAGCTATTGTCTCCAATAAATCTCCAAGTCATATCTTTAGCCATTTTCGAGAAAAAGGGGCGACAAAATTGCAATTTAAAATCAGGAAATTGTCCATAACTTAGCACCAGAAGCGAATTTTCAAATTTCCTCCAATATGTATCAAGTTCATATTAATGCGCATAATTTCTGAAAATTTCATCGAAATCCACTGAGTAGTTGCTGAGAAATCGCGTGCACAAAATTTTGGGAAAAAAAATAATAATAATAATAATAAGAAACAATAGAATAACTATAAGGTCTTCCGTGAAGACGGAAGACCTTAATAATAAGAAACAGCAGAATCACTATAAGGTCTTCCGTGAAGACGGAAGACCTTAATAATAATAAGAAACAGTAGAATCACTATAAGGTCTTCCGTGAAGACGGAAGACCTTAACTAGATGTGAAACTCGTTGCGAGCAACGAGAGGTCTTCCGTCCGATTCCGGGAAGAAAACGTTAAATGGAGCTGAAAATGTAAAAAAAAAAAACAAACAAAATATTTGCACAGAAGGGGGATTGAGCGCAAGTCACCAGCATGAAATTCCAACGCTCTGAATATTACGCTATTGGGACCTCTACTCTATATTCACGAAACAGTGCTTCTCTCTAAAATTCATCAAAGGCGGGTCACTATTCAAAATTCAGCGCCAAACGCCACGAGTTAATCTTCGTACCTTTTGTTTAGAATGTTCTATTAAATAGGAGTGATAGCTTCAATGAAATTTAAAAAAAAAAGAACGTTCTTATAGCCTACGTTTCGAAGTTTAGAAAGTATATATTTAACACATTTTACAATTTCCATATTGTATTTATGCAAGTAACACTAAAGCGATGAAAAGGTTATAAATTTTAAACTTTTTTTTTCAATTTCCTATTTATCCCCAAAGTGAACTATCCCGATTAGTTAATCGAAAAAGGTTGAAACGTTTCGCCCTACATGTACGACAGTATAGGAATCAGATATCATTTATGCTCAATAACTTGAATCAGGTCTTTGAGACAAGAATGCTACAATAAACTCCATGAAGCGATCTTTAAAAAATCGTTTTCTTATTTTTGTCTTATTTTAAGTTTAATATGACACAATTGTGCATAGAAAAACAGTGGTTGAGATTTATACTTGATATTGATATTGATATAATTGATATTCTTTTTTGAAAAAGTATTATTTATTAGTATGATAAATTTAAGATCTGTTTTTCCGTAGTGCACAAAAGATATTAGGTATCGAATTTCATTTGCACATTTAGTCTTTTCTTCTTCTACTTTGAGAACCAGCCAATACCAATTATAGAAGACGTTAGTTTCACACAGAACTGCAACGTAACTACGACGTGCCAATCCAAGTATTCCTTTACATTTCATTTATCCTTATGTTACTTTCGTTTAAGCAAACGCTCGGCTGCCTCCGTAAACCCCTATTGCGAAATGTCGGCGTTGAAATAGACAGCCGCCATTTTGGACCCGCTTCAGATTTTTGAATGCTAATATCTAGAGTTTAGATTTATCAGCATTCAAACAAATTATATAGTAGGCATTATTAGAAGGGTTTCTATTTACATACCAAAAATAAATGAAAAATACTGAAAAACAAAAAAGTTAGAAAATACGATTTTTTTCAATTTAAATCCCGTAACGACCGGAAGTACTGACGACGCACGAAAAGGTGATTCTGCAAACCACAAAGTCATGATCTATCATCTCCAATAAGTCTCCAGTTCATATCCTCAGCTATTTTCGATAAAAGTGCGCGACAAAATCGCATTTTAAAATCAGGAAATTGTCCATAACTTGGCACCAGAAGCGAATTTTCCAAATTTCTCTACGGATATAACAACTTCATATAATGACACATATTTTGTAAAAGTTTCATGAAAAACCGCTGAATAGTTTTCGAGAAATCGCCTGCACAAAATTTTGTCAAAAAAAAGAATAATAATAATAATAACTAGAACGATCTCGTTGCGAGCAACGAGAGGTCTTCCGTCCGATTCTTAAATAAAAATCGAAAAATCTAGCAGAAAAAGTGATAAAAAAAATTCGAACATTCGGGGGAGCGAACCCGGGTCGCCCGCGTGACAATCCAACGCGCTAACCATTCGGCCATTAAAAACACCGCTTCAAATTTTGAAATACAAATATCTCGAGATTGCTTATTTCGATTCTAAAAGAAATTACATATTACGCATTTGCAAATAAGTCTCTATTTAGATTAGAAACACCGTAGAAAAATATTGAAAAACAAAAAAATTGAAAAATTGCATTTTTTAAATATGCTTCCGGCAGAAACCGGAAGTGCTGACGATGCACGAAAAGGCGATTCTGCAAACCACGATGTCATAATCTATCATTTCCAATAAGTCTCCAGTTCATATCCTCAGCCATTTTCGATAAAAGTGCGCGACAAAATTGCATTTTAAAATCAGAAAATTGTCCATAACTTGGCACCGGAAGCGAATTTTCCAAAATAAATTATCGACTGCACAAGTTCAGGTAATGACGCATATTTTGTGAAAGTTTCGTTGAAAACCACCGGGTAGTTTTCGAGAAATCGCGTGCACAAAATTTTGTCAAAAAAAAGAATAATAATAATAAGAAACAGTAGAATCACTATAAGGTCTTCCGTGAAGACGGAAGACCTTAATAAGAATAATAATAAGAAACAATAGAATCACTATAAGGTCTTCCGTGAAGACGGAAGACCTTAATAATAACTAGAACAATACTCGTTGCGAGCAACGAGAGGTCTTCCGTCCGATTCTGAAATAAAAAACGAAAAATCTAGCAGAAAAAGTGATAAAAAACATCGGACATTCGAGGGAGCGAACCCGGGTCGCCCCTGTGACAATCCAACGCGCTAACCATTCGGCCATTGAAAACACCGCTTCAAATATTTAATTGCAAATATCTCGAGATTGTCTGTTTCGATTCTGAAAGAAATTACAATTTACGCATTTGCAAATGAGTCTCTATTTAATTTAAAAACATCAAAGAAAAATATCAAAAAACAAAAAAATTGAAAAATTGCATTTTTTAAATATGCTTCCGGCAAAAACCGGAAGTGCTGACGACGCACGAAAAGGCAATTCTGCAAACCACAAAGTCATGATCTATCATCTCCAATAAGTCTCCAGTTCATATTCTCAACCATTTTCCATAAAAGTGCGCGACAAAATTGCATTTTAAAATCAGGAAATTGGCCATAAATTAGCACCGGAAGCGAATTTTCAAAAAATCGGAATTTTATATAAAATTCATATAATGATCTTTTATTCCTGAAAATTTCAATGAAAACGGCTGAATAGTTCTCTAGAAATCGCCTGCGCAGATCGCCCGCTTGACAATCCGACGCACTAACCATTCGGCCATTGAAAACACCGCTTCAAATTTTTAAATACGAGAATCTCGAGATTGCCTTTTTTGATTCTAAAACAAATTACATATTTTGCATTTGTAAAAAAGTCACTGTTAGGATATCTAATATCAAAGAAAAATATTGGAAAACAAAAAAGTTGAAAAATTGAGGTTTTTTAAATTCGCTTCCGGTATCGACCGGAAGCACTGACGGAAGATTTGAAAGTATAGTGCAAAACTACAACATGTCATCTATTAGTCCTGAAAATGACAACATTCTAGCTTTTGTCGTTTTTGAGTTTTTGTGTCGACAAAATGGTCACTAAAAATTCGATTAAATGTCGATAACTTCCGACCGGAAGTGATTTTTCAAAAATTAAAAAATATGCATCTGGTTTAGATCATGATACATCATCACTGAAAATTTCAAAGAAATCCGTCCACGCATCTCTGAGAAATCGTCTGCACAAAATTTGGACGAAGAAAAATAATAATAATAGTGAAAAAGAAACAATAGAATAATAGAAGGGTCTTCCGTTGGAGACGGAAGACCCTAATAAGAAACAGTAGAATCACTAGAAGGTCTTCCGTGAAGACGGAAGACCTTAATAATAAACAGAAGCATTTCAAGAGGTCTTTCCCCCGGAAAGGTGGAATGACCTAATAATAAACAGAAGCATTTCAAGAGGTCTTTCCACAGAAAGGTGGAAAGACCTAATAACTAGTAGACTAATTGTTCACTGAACAATTAATGGTCTTTCCACCTTTCTTTTAAGTTTTCATGTCATTTGATTTAAAAACAAAAAAAAAAAAAAATAAAAAAAAAAAAAATAAAAAAAAAAATAAAATAAAATAAAAAGTGCTGCCAGCAGGATTCGAACTGTGGACCCTCAGATTGCCAGGCGAGCGCTCTATACACTACGCCACAGGCGCTCCGATGAAATTGTTTTCCGTAAACTAATAGTGTAGAAAAAGGAAAAAATGAAAGCACGTGGATAGTTTTAAATAGTACAGAAACACGTGTATTTATTTGTTTGTGATGGAACATAGAGAGGAATAATGAATAGTTCTGAGAAAAACGATTGGTGGATAATGAAAATGGAGATTTCCTATTAAAAAAAATCATTAGATTCTGTTTATAGGTTGAATAGATTGATTTAATCATACAGAGCATATGATACATTCGAACTTCCGTGTCGGCACTGTGTTTACAATTTGTTAAAATATAGGCGCGTTCGTTTTGACAGAGATGGTGAACTCATAGGTAAGATTAAATAATCCTCTCTATTTGGATTGAATTAATAGTTATGAGCATAAATTAAACTTGAAACATGCATTTCATGAAGAAAACGGTCTCACGGAGGGCGTGGCAATTTATTTTATGTGAAAAATCGCTATTTCCGAGATTCAGATGATTAATATTTAAATCTAAATAAACTTGAAATAAATTCCATGCACTAAAGAAAGCAAGAATGCTTGGTATTAAAATGTCGTAATAGAGCAGGAGAATCGAATGATATTAACAACCATTGTAGAAATAGCCAATATGAGCTCAAATTTATTTTTATGCTCAGCAATAACTAAATTTCAGACAGAAAAAGATGCAGATTTTGCCGATATTCTCTAGAATTTCAAAATACTTTAGAGACTCACCTTAAAACTCTCAGGACACTTTCTTTCAGGTCTGTTCTTCCTTTTATTACGAATCTTATGCCGATATTTCGTTTCGTTTGACTTGTAGACATTTTCTCTAAGTTAGTGTTGATTTTTTATTTATAGCGGGGGGTGGGGGGGGGGGGATTTTATAACCATTTGTTATAATGATGGTTGTAAATACCTCTTCGACCTTTAGCTTGATTGTGACCTTTGGGTCAATGGGGTCAAAGGTCAAGGTCATTTATCAAGGTCAAAGGTCAAGGTCATCAAAAAAGAGAGGGAGAGAGAGAGAGAGAGAGAGAGAGAGAGAGAGAGAGAGAGAGAGAGAGAGAGAGAGAGAGAGAGAGAGGTAAACTTGAGATTAACACTTGAAGCTGAATCTAGGAAAAGGTAATGAATATTTCTTCATTACCTTTTGAGTAAGGGTCAAGGTCAAGGTCAATGTCAAATATAAAGGTCAAAGGTCAAGGTCATTTGGATTTTAAGCTTAAATTGACAATTTCTCTAGTTTTCCAATGACCTTGACCTTTGACCTTGACCTACTTTTTAAGGTCAAAGGTCATTAGATCTCATGCACTTGGTCTTATATCTTTACCACTTATCATTTAAAAGTTTTTTAATTTTTCTTGTAGGCTTTAAAACTTTCAGGGGCAATAACTCATTGAAGGAGTCACCGAATACTTTTGCAATGAATAGATTCCAGAGTCCTCTCAATTAATCCAAGACATTGGTGAAGGTTTCATACCTCTATGGTTTACGGTTTCAAAGGAGTAGCGATAACAAGCATTTCTTGCGAAAGGGGCAATAACTTCGAAAGCCGTCATAGTTCATAAGCGTTGGGTCAAATTTGTTCCTAACTTTTAATGACCTTTACGATGAACAAAAAATCTTTTCGATAAATGTCGAAACAAAAAATCAGTGGAAGAAGAATGATAAGAACTAGGAGACTTATTGTTCACAGAACAATAAGAGGTCTTTCCACCTTCTTGAATTTCAAATTTGTTTTATATCTGTCTCCTTGAAATTAAATTCCATGAAAAAGAAACCTAAATTGTCTTAATGAAAAGAAAAAATAAAAATAAAAAAAAATGAATGACCTTGAACTTTGACCTTGAAAAAATATTCAAGGTCAAAGGTCAATGGTCACAATGCAATTGACCCCATGCTTCTACGACTTATAGTTTTCAAGTTATAAGGTTTAATAGTAAGTACAAAGAAGTTAAAGGGCAAGAACTCATATAAGGGGTCATCAGATCCTTTTGCATTTATACAGTGAAGTTAGGCCTAAACACCCTTAAGACATAAGTGAAGGTTTGGTGTCTCTAAGGTCTACGATTTCGGAGGAGTAGCGATAACAAGGTTTTTAGCACAAGGGGCAATAACTTTTAAAGGGGATAATGTTAGGGAACAAGAATGAAATCTTTTAAACAGTTTTAAGAGTACATATAAATGATGCATAGACATTATGTATATGTTGAAAGACAAAAGAAATATAAAAAGAGCTAAATTTCTTATTTTTGGAATGACCTTGACCTTTGACCTTTACATGAATTTTAAGGTCAAAGGTCAATGAATCTTATGCAGTTGGTCCCATGTCTCTACGACTTGTCATTTAAATTTTTTTTAATTATTTGTAAAATTCAAAAAGTTTCAGGGGCAATAACTTATTGAAGGGGTCACCGAATACTTTCGCATTGAATAGATGAAGAGTCCTCTCAATTAGTCAGAAACTTTAGTGAAGGTTTCATATCTCTACGGCTTATGGTTTCGGAGAAGTAGCGATAACAAGCATTTCTTGTGAAAGGGGCAATAACTTCGAAAGCGGTCAAGGTTCATTTACGCAGGGTCAACTGCAATAATCTTTTACGAAGTACATTCTTATGGACTATAAATCTCTTCGATATATCTTGAAACTCAAAATCACACGGCGGAAAAATAAGAAGAATAACTAGATGAGATCTCGTTGCGAGCAACGAGTAGGTCTTCCGTTGAATTTCTCGATAAGATGATATGTGAATTTGACAGAGATATTCGTTAAAAGAGAATGACGTTAAGTTTTCCTTCATTAAAGTTTCTATTTTCCATCACGATATTCTGAACATCTTTTGTTCAATATAGCTTAAAAAAATATTCCCTCTTTTCGAGACGTAAAGCATAGAAAATATAGCATTTTGGCCTCTTGCAACCACTTATTACGTAACATATGATCAAAACTTTATAATGTATTGTTGCAAATCATTAAGATGAATATCTTTGCTTCTCATAATGGATACTTATCAAAATCTTTGCTTCTCATAATGGATACTTATCAAAAAATATTGATCATGAAATAGTTGAAGATGAAAGACTTTTGTTCCCTCTAGGGCCCTAATTGAAGGAGTCAGCCCCTTTTTCTTGATATCAAATGAAAGGTCTTATGATTTTTTGTTCCAACACTTCTTCAGAGATTTCTATTTGTTTAGGAGATATGCTAATTAGAAAAATTTAGGGGCCGTTCCTACAAGTCCTTAATGGGGCCGATTTATAAAAAATTCAAAGTATGCATATTGTTTAGAACATTATTCTGACCATCTTTTGTTCAATATT
Source organism: Saccostrea cuccullata (assembly GCF_032062105.1). Taxonomy (NCBI): domain Eukaryota; kingdom Metazoa; phylum Mollusca; class Bivalvia; order Ostreida; family Ostreidae; genus Saccostrea; species Saccostrea cuccullata. The sequence continues at coordinate 28,429 of NW_026930737.1, read as the reverse complement.
GCTTTTCATAATTGAGATATAAAGCGTCAAAGATTTGACAATCTGGCCCCTTGTGACCCCTAATTACGCAACATATGATCAAAATTGTATCATATATAGTTGCAAATCGTTAAGCTTAATACTTTTGCTTCAGTAATGTATAACAAAATATTGATAATTAGAGAGTTATAAATAAAAGACTTTTGGCCCCTATGAGCCCTTAATTTGAGGGGTCAGCCCCATTTTCTTGATATGAAATGAAAGGTCTTGTAATTTTGAAAATTATTTGGTCAACACTTATTCAGGGATTTCTAATCGTTGTTGAGATATGGTAAATGGAAATATTAAGGGGCCACTCCTACAAGTCCTTAATGGGGCCGTTTTACAAAAATTCAAAATATGCATATTTTTCAGAATATTATTTTGACCATTTTTTTTTCTATATTGCTTATCAAAAGATTCCCCGTTTTCGAGATATAAAGCGTCAAAGATTTGACATTCTGGCCCCTTGTGACCCCTTATTACGTAACATTTGATCAAAATTGTATCATATATTGTTGCAAATCGTTATGATGAATACTTTTGCTTCAGTAATGTATAACACAATACTGATCATTAGAGAGTTATAGATGAAAGAATTGTGGCCCCTCTGAGCCCCTAATTTGCGGGGTTAGCCCCTTTTTCTTGATATCAAATGAAAGGTCTTGTGGTTTTGAAGATTTTTTGTTCAACACGTATTCAGAGATTTCCATTCGTTGTTGAGATATGCTAAATGAAAATATTTAGGGGGTCACTCCTATAAGTCCTTAATGGGGCCGTTTTGCAAAAATTCAAAGTATGCATATTGTTTAGAACATTATTCTGACCATCTTTTGTTCAATATTGCTTATCAAAATATTCCCCCTTTTCGAGATATAAAGCGTCAAAGATTTGACATTCTGGCCCCTTGTGACCCCTAATTACGCAAGATATGATCAAAACTTTTAGATATATAGTTGCAAATCGTCTAAAATTGAAAAATACCGAAATATCAGGCAGAGAAAGTGATAAAATTTTTTGGACACATGGGGGATCGAACCCGGGTCGCCCGCGTGACAATCCAACGCGCTAACTATTTAGCCATTGAGATCGCCGCTTCGAAATTTCAAATGCTAATATCTCGAGATTGGCTTTTCCGATTTTCAAACAAATTACATATTTCAGTTCTGCAGGAGGGTCTCTATAGAATTCAAAAACAAAAATATTAAAAAACAAAAATTGAAAAATTGCGTTTTTTAAATTCACTTCCGGTAGCGACCGGAAGTATTGATGACACACGTAAAGGTGATTCTGCAAAGCTATACGTCATGAACTATCATCTCAAATTAGTCTCCAGTTCATATCTTAAGCAGTTTACGCTACCAAGTTCAGACAAAATTGCATTTTAAAATCAGGAAATGGTCGATTTCTCACGACCGGAAGTGACGTCATCAACAACAAAAATTTCCAATAAGGTTCAGATCAGTACCTATCAGATGTGAAATTTTCATGAGAATCGGCCCAGTAGTTTACGAGAAATCGCGTGCACAAAATCGGTAAGAATAGGGAAAAAGAAACCGAAGAATAACAAGGTCTTCCGTTGGAGACGGAAGACCTTAATAAGAAACAGAAGAATACCAATAGGTCTTTCCACGGAAAGGTGGAAAGACCTAATAACTAGAAACGATCTCGTTGCGAGCAACGAGAGGTCTTCCGTCCGATTCCGCAAAATATTCCATGTAAAATTGAGCTGAAATGTGGATTAAAAAAAATTGACACACATGCGATTGAACCTGGGTGGTAAGCGTGAAAATCCAACAACCTATCCATTACGCTCTTTGGAGCTCTGCTCTTAATTTACTTGTTTATACTTCTACAACAGTACATCAGTCTTAGAATTATGAAAAGTGGGTCACTATTCATAATTTTGAGCTAGACGCCGCGAATAAATATTCGCCTCTTTTCTTTGTAGTGTTCTTTTAAATAGGTGTGATTGCTTCAATGAAATAAAAAAATAGAACGTTCGTATCGCCTATATCTTATTTCGAGGTTTAGTAAGTATATTTAACACATTGTACACATTACATATCGTATCTAGCCAAGTAACACTAAAGCAGTAAAGCGGCGATTAAGTTTGAGTTTGAAACAGAATTGCAACGTAACTACTACGCGACAATCCAAGTAGTCTTTTACATTACATTTATCCTTATGTTAGTTTTGTTTAAGCAAACGCTCGGCTGCCTCTATAAACCCCTACTTGCGAAATGGCGGAGTTGACAGAGACAACCGCCATTTTGGACACGCTTCAGACTTTTAAATGTTTATATCTAGAGTTGTGATTTACCAATATTTAAACAAATTATATATTTAGCCTTTTCAGAAGTGTCTCTATTAGTATTCCAAAAAGATATGAAAAATATTGAAAAACAAAAAAGTTAGAAAATACGATTTTTTTAATTCGCTTGTCGTAACGACCGGAAGTATTGACCATGAACGAAAGGTCGCGTCCTGGAAAGAGAATATCATGATCTATAATCCCTGAAAGTTTCACTTCGATATCATTTACCGTTCTTGAGATTAACCGTAGACAAAATGTCATTTTAAAATCAGGAAAAGTCCCGTAACTTGGCACCAAAAGGGAATTTCCAAAAAATCGCTCAGATAGATCAAGTTCATGTTAAGACACATTTTTTCTGAAAATTTCATGTAATTCTATCCAGTAGGCTTCGAGAAATCGCGTGCACAAAATTAGAAAGTCAAAAAAAAAAAATAATAATAATAATAATAATAAGAAACAATAGAATAACTATAAGGTCTTCCATGAAGACGGAAGACCTTAATAATAATAATAAACAGAAGAAAATCAATAGGTCTTTCCACAGAAAGGTGGAAAGACTTAACTAGGAGACTTATTGTTCACAGAACAATAAGAGGTCTTTCCACCTTCTTTGAATTTCAAATTTGTTTTTTATATCTGACTCCTAAAAATTAAATTCCATGAAAAAGAAAATAAAAACTCTCTAAAAGCATAGGGAAAAAATGAAAATAAAAAAGATTGACCTTGACCTTTGACCTTGAATTTTTTTTTTGAAGGTCAAAAATCAAGGGTCACAATGGAATTGACCCTATGCTTCTACGACTTATAGAATACAAGTTATAAGGTTTAATAGTAAGTTCAAAGATGTTAAAGGGCAATAACTCATATAAAGGGTCATCTGATCCTTTTGCACTTATACAGTGAAGTTAGTCCCAAAGACCCTTAAGACATTATTGAAGGTTTGGTGTCTCTACGGTCTACAGTTTCGGACGAGTAGCTCTAACAAGGTTTTTAGCACAAGGGGCAATAGCTTTTAAAGGGATTAATGTCAGGGGACAAAAATGAAATCTTTGCAACAGTTTTAAGAGTACATATTAACGATGCATAGACATTAAGCATATGTTAGAAGACAAAAGAGATATAAGAAATGCTTAAGTTCTCATTTCTGGAATGACCTTGACCTTTGACCTTTGCATAAATTTTAAGATCAAAGGTCAATGAATCTTATGCAGTTAGTCCCATGTCTGGACGACTTCTCGTTCTCAAAATTTTTAATTATTTGTAAAATTCAAAAAGTTTTAGGGGCTATAACTCAATGAAGGGGTCACCGTATACTTTCGCAATGAAAAGACTCCAGAGTCCCCTTAAGTAGTCGAAGACATTGATGAAAGTTTCATACCTCTACGGTTTACGGTTTCGGAGGAGTAGCGATAACGAGCATTTCTTGCGAAAGGGGCAATAACTTCGAAAGCAGTCATAGTTCATACGCGTTGGGTCAAATTTGTTCATAACTTTTAATGACCTTTACGATGAACAAAAAGTCTTTTCCATAAATGTCGAAATAAAAAATCAGCGGAAAAAGAATAACTAGGAGACTTATTGTTCACAGAACAATAAGAGGTCTTTCCACCTTCTTTGAATTCCAATTTTGTTTTATATCTGACTGCTTAAAATTAAATTCCATGAATAAGAAACCAAAATTGTCTTAAAGGATAGAAAAAAATGAAAATTAAAAAAAATTGAAATGTCCTTGACCTTTGACCTTGAAAAATGTTCAAGGTCAAAGGTCAAGAGTCACAATGCAATTGACCCCGTGCTTCTACGTCTTATATTTTTTAAGTTATAATGTTTAATAGTCAGTACAAAGACGTTAAAGGGCAATAACTCATATAAGGGGTCATCAGATCCTTTCACACTTATACAGTGAAGTTATGCCTCAAGATTCTAAAGACATTAGTGAAGGTTTGGTGTCTCTACGGTCTACAGTTTCCGAGATGTAGCGATTACAAGGTTTTTCACACAAGGGGCAATAACTTTTAAAAGGGTTAATCTTAGGGAACAAAAATGAAATATTAAAAATAGTTTTAAGAGTACATATTATTGATGCAAATACATTAAGTGTATGTTAAAAGACAAAAGAGATATAAAAAGAGCTTAATTTCTCAAATTTGGAATGACCTTGACCTTTGACCTTTGCATTAATTTCATAATCAAAAGTCAATGAATCTTATGCAGTTGGTCCCATGTCTCTGTCACTTCTCGTTTTGAAAATTTATAATTATTTCTAAAATTCATAAAGTTTCAGGGGCTATAACTCATTAAAGGGGTCATCGAAGACTTTCGCAATGAATAGAGTCCAGAGTCCCCTCAAGTAGTAGAAGACATTGGTAAAGGTTTCATATTTCTATGGTTTACGGTTTCGGAGGAGTAGTGATAACAAGGTTTTTAGTACAGAGGGCAAGAACTCCGAAAGGGGTCATAGGTCATATACGTTGGGTTGTTTTTCGAAATAACTTTCAATGTCCAGTATCGTGAACTAAAAAGTTTTTCAATAAGTCTTTCGGTTCAAAAGTCCGTAGCGGAAAAATAATAAAAAAAACTAGGAGACTTATTGTTCACAGAACAATAAGAGGTCTTTCCACCTTCTTTGAATTTCAATTTTGTTTTATATCTGACTCCTTCAAATTAGATCCCATGAATAAGAAACCAAAACTGTCTTAAAGGATAGAAAAAAATGAAAATAAAAAAAAATGAAATGACCTTGACCTTTGACTTTGAGAAAATGCTCAAGGACAAAGGTCAAGGGTCACAATGCGATTGACCCCATGCTTCTATGACTTATAGTTTTTAAGTTATAAGGTTTAATAATAAGTACAAAGACGTTAAAGGGCAATAACTAATATAAGAGGTCATCAGATCCATTTGCACTTATACAGTGTAGTTATGCCTCAAGATCCTAAAGACATTAGTGAAGGTTTGGTGTCTCTACGGTCTACAGTTTGGGAGGAGTAGCAATTACAAGGTTTTTTGCACAAGGGGCAATAACTTTTAAAAGGGTTAATCTTAGGGAACAAAAATGAAATATTCAAAATAGTTTTAAGAGTACTTATTAATGATGCTAAGATATTAAGTATATGTTTAAAGACAAAAGAGAAATAAAAAAACATAATTTCTCAAATTTCGAATGACCTTGACCTTTGACCTTTGCATTAATTTTATGATCAAAGGTCAATGAATCTTATGCAGTTGGTCCCATGTCTCTATCACTTCTCGTTTTGAAAATTTTTAATTATTTCTAAAATTAAGAAAGTTTCAGGGGCAATAACTCATTGAAGGGGTCACCGAATACTTTCGCAATGAATAGATTCCAGAGTCCTCTCAATTAGTCGAAGACTTTAGTGAAGGTTTCATATTTCTACGGTTTACAGTTTCGAAGGAGTAGCGATAACAAGGTTTTTCGTACAAAGGGCGATAACTTTTAATAGGGTCAATCTTAAGGAATACGAATTAAATCTTTAAAATAGTTTTAAGAGTACATATTAATGATGCTAAGACAGTTTTTATATGTTAAAAGACAAAAAAGATATAAAAAGAGCTTAATTTCTCAAATTTGGAATGACCTTGACCTTTGACCTTTGCATGAATTTCATGATCAAAGGTCAATAAATCTTATGCAGTTGGTCCCATGTCTCTATCACTTCTTGTTTTGAAAATTTTTAATTATTTCTAAAATTAAAAAAGTTTCAGGGGCAATAACTCATTGAAGGGGTCACCGAATACTTTCACAATGAATAGATTCCAGAGTCCTCTCAATTAGTCGAAGACTTTAGTGAAGGTTTCATACCTCTACGGTTTACGGTTTCAAAGGAGTAGCGATAACAAGCATTTCTTGCGAAAGGGGCAATAACTTCGAAAGCGGTCATAGTTCATAAGCGTTGGGTCAAATTTGTTCATAACTTTTAATGACCCTTACGATGAACAAAAAGTCTTTTCGATAAATGTCGAAATAAAAAATCAGCGGAAGAAGAATAATAATAAGAAACAGAAGAAAATCAATAGGTCTTTCCACAGAAAGGTGGAAAGACCTAATAATAATAAACAGAAGCATTTCAAGAGGTCTTTCCACAGAAAGGTGGAAAGACCTAATAATAAGAAACAGAAGAAAATCAATAGGTCTTTCCACAGAAAGGTGGAAAGACCTAAAAAGTCAACTCGTACACAAACCAGTTCTAAGTCAACTTGTACACAACTCATACATAGGTTTTCCTATGCCACATACTTTCCAAAAAACTGAGAAGTCAACTCGTACACAAGTGTGTTTTCTGTACATTTTTTACTAGTTCATGCCTCTGATTTTACATATACCATATGCGTGATGTCGTACATAATTTTGTTATATGAATATATATTTGGTTGACACATGATATATACTCTCTATCTCTCTATAATCATACTATTTATTTATTATACTTTTATATTCAATATTATGGTCATTTTGGTTCCTTCATATAATATAATTTTCCCATTGTTATTCCCTTGTGCCGTCTTGAGGCCGTTTAATTCTCGTCTTTGTTGTGGTTTATTTAAGGAATCACTGTCTAATTAGGAGAGTATGCCAGGGCATCAACAATAGTGGGAAACATGGGATAATTTGCATAACGGGCGAAGCCCGTTATGCTAAAATTATCCCATGTTTCCCACTATTGTTGATGTCCCTGGCATACTCTCCTAACTAGACAGTGATTCCTTATATTTTCATTATTTTCATTGTGAAATAAAATGGTAGATTTAGACTTTTAAAATGTAGACATAGACTTCAATTACACGAGGATTTCCATGCCAATTTCAATAGTCCTCGCCCAATGACGTCAAACACCTAGGTAGCCGCACGAGATTTACATGCACATTATTTTGCCTCTTTAGCGTCAGACACAGAGACAGATGCGCACGAGATTTGCATGCATTTTAGGCCTCCTTAGCTCCTGATCTAACGACCTGCCTAATTTACATTCCGGCAGAATTATCAAGAAATAAACTCCGACAACTTTCAAAGAGTTATCGCAGAGAAAAAAATTAGAAATGGAAATATTAATGAAAAAAGACAAAGACATATCATTTCTTATTTATTTTTTATTTGTATAATATTTGAATGAAGAAATGAAGAGACGTTTTCGATACATATAGTATCTCATAATTAAAGGATATCGAATTATGAGCATCTCGTAATTAGCGTTTGTTGCAGATCCAAGAAACGACCGCGTGTGTGTTGGTTTAACAATACTTCTTTGATGTCTTTGATGTTCCTATCAGGGAAGTTGAATTATTCAAATATTTAGGGGAAAAAACTTTAAAAACTCAGAGAAAAGTAACACTTCGTGTTATCAAACATTATTTGTATAAAATTAAATCATTAATCATAACGATTGTATATAAATGTTGTGTACGAGTTGACTTCTGGTTTTTGTGTACGAGTTGACTTTTTGTATACGAATTGGTTTGTGTACGACTCGGTTTGTGTACGAAGTGACTGGACACCTTATATTATATAGGTATCCTTATATTATGAGTTTCAAAGCATTTCATCCAAACTTTAAAAAGTTACGGCTATATCTATTATATTGGTCATTTCACGTGTTACACGTGTGCGCACACGCACGCACGTGCGCGCAAAATGACCTTCGTTCCGCACATCTACATATTCTACCAAATCAACAATGCTGAGGAATACCATGAGATGTGACGTAGCTACATAACATACCTAGTGACGATTACGTGAGATCTCATCCCATGACAAACTCGGACTATAACTAAGTCGGACTATTATGGAGTCGGCCTACACAAACTCGGACTATAACAGAGTCGGCCTATAGCCAAAAAATTAAGATGAATAGCATAATTTTAACTAATAATTGATTAGTATTAATATAGGAAAATAATAGGTGTTGATTTTTTTTTTTTTTTTTTTTTGTAAACACTATTTTTACATGAAGTGATTTTTCAAGTTCTTCACTAGCGTGAATATAGAGTATACTTTTGTAGTCTAAAGTTTAGAGTACGCGGGTAAAATTTATAAAATTATAGAATAAGGTAATGCAATAAAACTTCTGCAGAAATTCATTTGTAATTTATATATTATATTCTTTTTTAACTTGTATTAATTTTATGCAGTGGAGATTACGAGAATATTTATGTTAAATAATGTTCATATTTTTTTTATATTCATTAAAAATAAAAATGAAAAATTCCATTTTTATAGGTTATAGGCCTATACACATTCATTTGAGTTAATTGTGATAAACAATTAATAAAACATCAATTAAAATAATTATTTAGTTTTTTTTTAGTCTAATAGTGTCAAAGGGACACTGTCCCATTGTTTGTATATCCTGTCTACCTCCCCTAGATATGGCTTCCGTGTGTCACCTTTGTGTAATCCAAGTAAACCGGCACTGGTATGCATAAATTGATAAGCAAACAATAAAATATTTTATTTTTTATTTCTTGCATTATCTGTAAATAATTTTAAAAAAGCATTAATATTAGGTTTTATGCAATTGAACCAAGGCTAAATAAATATTTCATAATTCGTAATAAAGTTACTCAGTATATAAATTATAAATTATATAAATTAAATAGTAAAAAAAAAATGAATAGAAATACGTATTTGTTTTATTCATAATGCTTAAAAACCGACTTAAACATAAAAAAAAAATGAAATAAGCATAATTTTTAAATTTACTTTGCAAAGTATTATTACTAAGTACATGTCCTATTATAAATGCATAGGCCGAGTCTGCAATAGGCCGACTCCGCAATAGTCCGAGTTTGTAATAGTCCGACTCTGTTATAGTCCGACATCTCTAGTACGTGAGATCTCATCCCATAACAAACTCGGACTACAAGGTTAGCTTTTTTAAAAAAGCTGAGTGTCAGCCACTGGAATACAGAAAGTTTCTCTCTTGTTTTGTAATGGTTTATGATTTGATCTATCCATCATGTTGTGTTCCTTAAATATAATAAATGCCATTGTAAGAAAAGTTAAATTCTTGTAATCGTTTTCTTATTTGTAACATAATGCCACATACATAATAAATAATAAAGCATAGAATAATTTTTTTAAAGAAAAATCATGAATTTATGAAAACCACCACAATATGAAATATTTGTAAAATGGAATGACCTTTGTTATGGTGTCCGTAAAAAATGAAAAAGGGGCAGGGGGTTAACTCTATACTTAATATATTTTAGTTTAGGAAAAATTCTGCGTGATCATTACAATGATCTTCAATAAATTCTCTTCGGCACAGACATCAGAGAAAGTTCATCTTATACCGGTAAATGAACAAAAGCAACCATGGCGACTAAGATCACGTTAAATTCTATAAAAATGATATAGATTATGATGAATAAAAGGAAGGTAGACTTTGTGTTAGTTTGTTTTTAAATATTATTAAATAAGTTTTCATTTGTGCATTTCGAGGCAATGCATGATGTGGAGGGGGGGGGGGGCATGCTGCATGCATATTTAATTCCATTTCTAAGTTTTAGCATCCATTTTAGTGTTATTAGGAAAGAAAAGAATTGCTTCCAAAAAAGTAATGAACGCCACAGAAAACAATTTAAAATGGAAATTCAAAATATGTTTATCCATGTACACACGATGTCTTTGATGATGTCTACCATCATAGCAAAACTATAGCTTAAAAAACTGGAATCCATCTCCCCCCTCTCTCCTTTCATTGGGGGGGGGGGTGGGTGTTGACCCTGTCTATAAATCAGCACAGTTCTCTCAGCTATCGCACTTCCACTGTGGTCAATTTCTCACATGTGGGCGCGGTTCACGTGCACAAGCGGCACTTACATGTCTATCATCATGTAAATTATAAGAATTTTTAAATGTCTCACAGTGGTCTTCTGATGTTTTCATAACTTCCATCATTAGAGTGAAAAGAAATTGATCTTTCTTTTTTATTTTTTTTTTACTATTTTGGTACCTTTGTGGCAAGTGGATTGTTGTGTGAATTCCGACCCGTACATGTCTTATGCAAGGTATTGAATATTGATCGAGGGAGTTTTGCATCAGGCATCCAGAAGAAATGTAAATCTTTGGCTTCCAATGGCGATTGAGGGAATAAATGTACTTATCTTCTATTAGAAGCAATGAAATATTTTCATAGTATCATTTAATACTGACATCTAGAAGCTGAACAGTCTATGTCATGAATTTTCGTCCAGAACTACGAAGAACAATGCATGAAGTCTATAAATAGATCGAGGTCGTGAGTGTGCGTGAAGAAGCACGCCCTCTGGTTGGAGAAAATTGTGCAAGACTTTTTCCCAGAATTCCGTTTAACGCAAGCGCACTTGCAGTTTCATCCTAACGTAACTGGATCCGGGCCACAATTAAAGGGTGAAGGTCAAATGGCTAAAACGTAGCACATGTAGGAAATTCATATGCCTCCCTTTCAATGATAAAAATAGAAATAGCTCACATGTTTTAGATACTTTTGGGGTACAGAATAAAAGTAGAGTGTCTAAAGTTTACAATGATATGCAGCAAGGTGCATTTCAAGCAAAAATTATGCCTAGAAATATGAATTGAAAAGAGCATTCATTTGGTTTGTTTACACTTTTTTTGACAAGCGAGAGCTATCCCGAGGTCATGACGTCAGAAGTTTATTAATAACCAGGGAATTCCACATTCAACACCCCTATTTCTGGATGTGAATATTGATCTGACACATTGCTCTATCATGTGGTCAAAGATATTTTGGAAATGAAGATTTTTAAAAAAGTTACAAAGAAAATAAAACACATGTTTTTACTATATAAGTCTATATGTAAGCTAATTGTGGTCCGGGTCCTTATGATAGTCAGCCCGGGGGCTGACTAATAACTAAGTCGGACTATTACGGAGTCGGCCTACACAAACTCGGACTATAACAGAGTCGGCCTATAGCCAAAAAATTAAGATGAATAGCATAATTTTAACTAATAGGCCGACTCCGTAATAGTCCGAGTTTGTAATAGTCCGATTCTGTTATAGTCCGACATCTCTAGTACCCCTAGTGACCCTATAAAGGTTTCACCTCGATCGGATGAGTAGTTTACGAGAACACTCGCGGACAAAAAAGTACCGGAGAACAAAGAAGAAAATTCAGAAAAAGCAAAAACAATATCAGGTCTGTAAAGTAAAAAATATCAGGTCATTCAAAATATTAGGTCATCAAGTTTTGTGAATATACCTTTATACAGGGTGCGTCGATTTACCCAAATGGACCCAAATGGCGACCCAAATGGACCCAAATGGCGACCCAAATGGACTTAATTGTGATAAAATATTAATAAATTAATTATTTATAGTGATGAAGCATCGTGTTTGAAAGTGTGTGTATGGGGGAGGGGGGCAACCGGCCTTTCGATGAACATTTTCAATATAGTAAAAAAGTTATATCTGAAAAATTGTATGGGGAACAATGAACAAGCCCCCCCCCCCCCCCCCCCAGCTTGATACGTGCCTGATTTACTCAAAAAGAATATAATTGTGTGAAATTTTCCGATTGGTAAACTCTTATATTTTAAAATAATTCGCTTTAGAGTACGCATTTTTCCCGACACAATAATCTGAATGTTTGTAACATAAAACACATTTAACAGCATTTATTCTGAATATTCAACAATATTTTTTATCTAAATGTAAAAATAAATAATTTTATTTTTAGTGTATTTGTAACGTATTTACAATTAATCACTGGGATCGTACCTGGTCATTTCCAGGGTTTGGGGTGTTCAACATAAACTGATTTAAGATTGATTGGTATGATTAAAAAGGACTGCCGAAATATACAAATACGTCCTAACCTTATCTAGGTAAACAATAATCAAATGGTGAATCAATACAACAATCGGAGGCAAGCAATAGTTAAATTATCTGGTAGACCTATCAATACTAAAATGAAAGCCCAGTCGCCCTCGGACTACCGCATATACTGTAGGATGCCTTATTCAGGACGGACAGTATATGTGATAGCCCTTCAACCACTACACTCACTGTAGGATGCCTTATTCAGGACGGACAATGAGTATAGCGGCCTGGACGGACTGGTCAGCCAATGCAGACGAATTAACTTTATGGCTAGCCTCTTCGCTTGAGGTTAACCTCTGTGGCAGGCCTTGCAACTGGTTTGGTAAACCTCAATGGCCTTCCAAATTCTCTCTCTAACTGAATGAACAGGCGAGGAATTATTAATAGCAAACTTGATTTGCTATGCACAGTCTTTGAACACCGTCTATCGTCTTCTCTCCTTGGCTGCATCCGAAGAACAACAACAGATGACTGCGGAGTCTCCGTATATATACACAATCAAAGTCACGTGATGTTAACAATAACTAATTGAAAACTCTGTGTGGTCATACCTCAAGATTCCGGAATTGTCACACTACCCATGCCTCCGATGACATGCGTCCCGCATGTACAACTTAAAAACTAAATGATTCTTCACAGATAACAAATCGAAAGATATGTACAAAAGATTCCCTTTTATTTTCATTTTTTTTAAAACCACTATATTGAAACTATGTACAACTCTGGTAGAATCAATTATCTTACATGTCAGTCTCATAATCATGTAACCAGATGGGTGGCCTACGAGATCTACTTGGACGACTATTGCTTTCTGGATTAATAGCGGTGGGGATATTATCAAAACTTGCATGATGATCTGAGTCACAGTTTTCTTGACCATCATAATCACCCCTTAATTCATCAGTTTCAACATTCCCTATGTTAACATTTTCACCTGATAGAACTTGCATACGCTTTTTGCGCATTCTATCTACATGAATGACTTGGTCTGAACCCCTTGGTCCACAATTTACAAGATATGTCAAATCTGACATCTTTTTCTTAACCTTGTAAGGACCCTGCCAGAAACTGGTTAACTTGGGCGATGTTCCAGGTTTTCTTCTTGGGAAATAAACATACACCTCCTCGTTGGGTTCAAACTTTTTCCACATCAACTTGTGGTCATGATAATGCTTTTGTCTCAACATTGACTGATTCATTTTGGCCCTAACAAAGGAGTGAGCCTTCTCCAGACGTTCCTGCAACTCCCATACCCATTTATTACTTGGCGTATCTTTTATTTGAGGTGGCATCTCATATTTGAGATCCAATGGTGTACCAACCTCCCTTCCAAACATCATCATGTTCGGTGTCATGCCAGTAGTTTCGTGTACTGAACTGCGGTAGGCCATCATAATGAAAGGTAAGTGCACATCCCAATCATTATGATGATCGTTCACAAACGCACTGAGCATTGTTGTGAGCGTTCTGTTACAATGCTCAACCATCCCGTCCGACTGGGGATGGTACGGGGTGGTATGCGTTTTCTGGATGTCCAGTAATTTACACATTTCCTTGAAGAGAGTACTTTCATATTGTGGTCCTTGGTCTGAATGAACCACAGCTGGTACACCAAATCTTGTGATAACTTCCTCAACAATCTTTGCTGCTACTGTGGACGCTTCCATATTGGGTATTGCAAAACATTCAGTCCACTTTGTGAAGTAGTCTGAAACCACCAGGATATATCGATTTCCACATGCAGTCACAGGTAGCTCTCCAAGAAGGTCTGTGGCAATTCTTTCAAATGGATAGCCAGAATATACCAACTTCATTGGAGCCTTGTTGCTTGGGATAGGTGCTTTCCGCCTTGTACATACTTCACAACCAGCAATGTAGGAATGTACGTCTCTTTGCAGACCAGGCCAATAATAAGACTGTCGAATTCGGCAAGTGTTTTGTGAATATCAAGATGGCCTGCAGATCTACAATCATGGTAGTACTTTAACACGGTTCTCCTTTCACTACTGGGAACAATGGCTTGTAGAATATCTTGCCTCGTAGTCAAATCAGTCCATTTCCTGCAGAGAACTTCATCATTTATGACAAGCCTGTCCCACTGGGAACAAAGAGACTTCACAGTGACCGACTCTGATGACACGACATCTTTGCTTGGTCTACTTTTGAGTGATAACCAAGCTTTTACTTTTGATATGTCTTTGTCATCATCCTGTAGACATTTCAAAGGCTTCTGCTGAAACAACTGTTCATCCACTTTGGCACTACAGATACTCATGTGGTCAGTAACACAATGCTCAGCCTTACATTGTTTACAAGGTGCTCGACTAAGGCTGTCCGCATTGCCATGCAATCTTCCCGGTCGATGTTCAATGGTAAAGTCATAGGTAGAGAGAACATCCATCCATCGGGCAAGCTGTCCCTCAGGATCTTTGAAGTTCATTAGCCACCTGAGTGAGCTATGATCTGTACGTAATGTAAATTGACGACCATACAAGTAATGCCGGAAGTATTTCACAAAGTGAACGGCTGCCAATAATTCCTTCCTAGTAACACAATATTTCTTTTCAGATTTTGTCAGACTCCTGCTTGCAAAAGCAATAGGCCGCTCTATACCGTCTTGCATCTGAGACAACACTGCGCCGATAGCAAAACTGCTGGCATCAGTGTCCAAAATAAACCTTTCACTGAAATTTGGATGGGCCAGGACTGGTGATGTTGACAATTCTTTGCGAAGTAGATCAAATGCTTCCTGGCATTTGTCACTCCAAATAAAATGTGCTCCTTTCTTTGTTAGGTCATGAAGTGGCTTAGCTATTGTTGCGAAGTTTGCTACAAAACGCCTGTAGTAGCTACAGAACCCGAGGAATGACCTGAGCTCTGATACATTGGAGGGAACTTCCCATTCTTGCACAACCTTTATTTTATTTGGACTTGTTGATATCCCCTTTTGAGACACAATATGTCCCAAATATTCTACCTCCCTAGCAAACAATGTGCACTTTCTGGCCTTTAGCTTAAGACCAGCTGCTACTAAACGGTCAAACACTTGAGTAAGATTTTTAATCATATCATCTACAGTTTCTCCAACCACAATAATATCATCAAGGTAAACAAGGCAAATTTGCCATTGCAGACCTCTCAAGACCGTTTCCATCAATCGCTCGAAAGTCGCCGGGGTGTTGCAAAGCCCAAATGGCATGACTTTGAAGTTGTGTAGGCCCTTTCTGGTTGCAAACGCTGTCTTTTCTCTGTCATGGGATGCCACTTAAACCTGCCAATACCCGGCGTTAAGATCTAAGGTTGAAAAATATTTCTTTCCTGACAGCTGATCAAGGGAGTCGTCTATTCTTGGGAGTGGGTATGCATCTTTAATGGTAACATTATTTAACTTCCTATAGTCGACGCAAAACCTTGTGCTCCCATCCTTCTTCTTTACTAACACGACTGGGGATGACCATGGACTTGTGCATTCCTCTATTATTTCCCTTTTCAGCATATCATTAACGTGACGGTCCGTTTCCTCTTGCATATGAACGGGCATGCGCCTTGGAGGCTGTTTAATTGGTGTGGCTGTTCCAGTATTAATGGTATGCTCGGTAACTTTTGTTTGACCTAAATCAGCATCTGAGGCAGCAAACAGGTGTGAATACTTCAAAAGCATGTTTTTAACAGCCTTGGCATTATCTCTTGTCAATCCTGTAACTGACCTTGCGTACAAATCCTTAAGATGGTCAGGCAATTTTCTCTTATTGTCTTGTAAGTAACTGGTCTTATCATAGACGTTGTCAATGTCAGACAAAGTAGCTACAAAAGTTCCTTTATATAAGGTTTGTGTTTCTGCAGAAGGATTCATCAATCTAACGGGGGCTACTTTATTGCCTTCTACTAAAGTTCTGGCCACTAAACCTCTCTCAGATTCTAAGAAACGATCAGATGACTCTACTATACCAAATTGGGGTACCTTTTCAAAGACAGGGGGTATGACATTGCCAATGGTAATAATTTCACTGTAAGGTGGAACATTGACATTCTCAGCCAAGGTTATCCTACAACAACCTATCTTACCCTCAAAAACAAGTTTTACACGCTTTCCCTTAATAATCATACAAGAGTTTGTCAAATCAATCAAGCAATCATTGTTCGTCATAAAATCAAGCCCAAGTATGCCATCAACACCAGTGTCTGCTACAGCAAATGTTTGGCTATACATTGAGTCCAATATTGAAAAAGAAATTGAAAGAGACCCTTCCACTTTCATGGCAGTACAATCAGCCATTAGGATGGGCTTGCTCACCTCATTAAGCCTTGAGTGCGGATCCTTAAGAACAGAATGTAGTATGTCTGGTGAAATAATACTGAGGGTCGCACCAGTATCTACAAGTAGTTTAACCCTATAGCCATCAATAACTGCTTCGATAAAAATACCAGCTTCCCCAGCTTTTCGACTAATGCCTGTCTTGTTGGCTGTGCTATCCTTTTGCTTAGCATTCTGATGTTCACTTCTGATAGGCGCTGGCCTTTGGCTTGTGCTGGCATTTGTCATGCCTTGTATCGCATTTTTATACTTGAAACAGTTCTTCTTCACATGGCCTTTCTTTTTGCAGTAATGACAGGTCACACCAGGAGAGGATGGCTGTGTAGAGTTTTGCTTCTCCATTCTCATCTTCATAGATTGCATTTCCTTTTTGATATCCTGGACTGCTTTCAGTAGGGAGGTAATTGTATCTCCTTGGTCTGCCTTTTCCTCTGGCTTCATCTCCCTCAAATATCCTTTGCTCTCTGTCAAACGTCGTTCAGCTGAATTGAATGCATCTAATTCAACGGCATGCCTGATTGCATCGTTCAAGTCCACTGGCCGGGCTTGTTTAATGCGCAGTCGCATGTCGCTTTCCCTTAAGGCATCAATGAACTGTTCTTTCGCCAGGGTTTCTCTCACTTCCACAGGAGCCGTTGGGTAGGCCAGGTTTGCCAGACGACGCATGTCCTGTCCAAGTTCTGGTAATGACTTGGTAGCTTTTTGCCTTCTTTCCCTTAACTGAGCCCTATATAATTCAGTCTGATTGGACGGCAAAAATCTCTCTTCAAGTGCCTTACTTAAAAGTCTGTAGTTACATCTGTCTACAGCCGGCAGATTTCCAAGGACACTCTGTGCTTGACCTCTTAGGGCAACGGCTAAATACATCCCCCTCTCAGCCAAAGTCCATCCGTTTAGTTCTGCACAGACATCGAAGTGAGACTTAAAATCAGCCCATGACGAACTTCCATCAAATTTATCTGGTTTCACCATGGCGTTTTTCCGTTTGTCAGCCTGTGTAATATTCTCAGGACGGCGGGTTGTAATGTTTGCCTCATTCAACAATGGGTAATCATGCCTGGATGTATAAGCATGGTATGGTGTGCTCGTAACGGAAAACCTATCTGGCTCGCCATCATCAGCTCTTCTCACTTCGCTAAGATTGTCAGGCCTAGTATATATACTTGGTAGGGTGGTCGTCCTATTTGTTTTAGGTCTTACGCCCTCAACTAAATCTATGGTGGTCCGCCTACTTTCAGGTAATCCTGAATCTCTGGCGGCCGTCCTTGCTCGTTCTTTATTTATACTGGCCTGAAGCTTACTTAGCTCCTGCTCTAAGGCAGTCATTTCATCATCCACAATGTCACTTTCAGACATATCGAAAAATTACAAAATAAACTTTAACTGAACTACAATTAACCAGGACAAAAACAATATAAAAATAAACTTTAATGATTTAATGCAACCCCAAATCCCGACGCTGCCACCAAATTTTGTAACGTATTTACAATTAATCACTGGGATCGTACCTGGTCATTTCCAGGGTTTGGGGTGTTCAACATAAACTGATTTAAAATTGATTGGTATGATTTAAAAGGACTGCCGAAATATACAAATACGTCCTAACCTTATCTAGGTAAACAATAATCAAATGGTGAATCAATACAACAATCGGAGGCAAGCAATAATTAAATTATCTGGTAGACCTATCAATACTAAAATGAAAGCCCAGTCGCCCTCGGACTACCGCATATACTGTAGGATGCCTTATTCAGGAAGGACAGTATAAGTGATAGCCCTTCAACCACTACACTCACTGTAGGATGCCTTATTCAGGACGGACAATGAGTATAGCGGCCTGGACGGACTGGTCAGCCAATGCAGACGAATTAACTTTATGGCTAGCCTCTTCGCTTGAGGTTAACCTCTGTGGCAGGCCTTACAACTGGTTTGGTAAACCTCAATGGCCTTCCAAATTCTCTCTCTAACTGAATGAACAGGCGAGGAATTATTAATAGCAAACTTGATTTGCTATGCACAGTCTTTGAACACCGTCTATCGTCTTCTCTCCTTGGCTGCATCCGAAGAACAACAACAGATGACTGCGGAGTCTCCGTATATATACACAATCAAAGTCACGTGATGTTAACAATAACTAATTGAAAACTCTGTATGGTCATACCTCAAGATTCCAGAATTGTCACATATTGATGCATTCTAGTTTTGATATAAAGTCTACAGAAGTCCATTTGGATTGCCATTTGGGTCCATTTGGGTCGTCATTTGGGTCCATTTGGGTCGCCATTTGGGTCCATTTGGGTTCATTTGGGTCCATTTGGGTAAATCGACGCGCCGCTTAATACATATGGCTAAAAATCTACTTATTATCCACTTAAAGTGTATTTTAGTATAGTATTAGCTACTATCATTAATATTTTTGCCCCAAAACTATGAAATGTAATGTTTAAATTGATAATTTGTAAGAAAAATTTTTCATCAGGTCAAATACCAGGTCTTTAGTATATCAGGTCTTTAGTATGTTCCCCATCGGTCCTACTAAACAGAGAACCCTCGAGAACTCTAGAGAACCCTAGAGAACTTGAGGTTTATATGGTGAATTTTGATATATTTTATGCATAATTTTGTTGATTTTTATTAAATAAAACATATTTTATACATAAAATCAATTGAAAAATTATTTTATGGAAGTTTTCACCAGAGAAACGTAACAAACTAGAGGGTGAAATATTTTCTGACATCCTGATCCCAATTGAATTTCAAAAACATTGTACATTATCGAAATAGTATTTATCAAGTAATTTTGTGATTATTTTTCACATTATTTTTTATTTAATTTTAATAATATATAGAATTCTTATTAATCATTTACTCTGATCTAAAACATATAAATTAATTTCTTACAAGTTTTATCACAAAGCTATGATGAAGTCTTCTTAAAAGATTATAGTACTATTTAAAAATAAGCAAAAAAACTTGTCAAAATATATATTTTTAAATTTAATTTTGTTCTGGCATGACATATTAGTTATTTAAAATATAAATAAATTATTTACAGACAGTAAATAGTTAAAAATCGTTAGGGTTCTCTAAGGTTCTCTAGAGTTCTGTAGGGTTCTCTGTTTAGTAGTACCCGTTCCCCATGGGTCCATTTGAGTAAGTTAACGCACCCTTGGCACCTATACGAAACACAAGGACAATACATAGGATCTATTCAGTGAGTAGGAAATATTTAGTCTTTGGTTAAGAACTGTACCTACCAGAGACATATAAAACCACATATATATATTTCTGGATCTATGCATATATGAAACTCTCGGCGTGAAGAAATACGGACGATAACTTGACGTATCCCTAACCATGCTAACGCTAAATATTGCAAGGTTCATGGGCCATTAGTGAGTCGAAATTTGTAAATATATTTTCTCATCATAATTCCTTGTTAAAATCAGAGACATAGATAAAATATTATGTTTTACGCTGTGTTGGTTCATGGGTGTCGGAAGCAAATTGAAAGTGGGGGATAATCAAAAGTGGGGTGGGGGATAAACAAACAAAAAAAGGTAAATCACAATTTCCAATGCCTATATATAATGTCTATTTTTGCAAAAAAAGGAGGGGGGGGGGCTCCCTGGTTCCGACGCCTATGCGGTTTGGGCGAGTGAGGTTCACTTGAAACATTGAAAAATTACATTTCCATTAAGGGTAAACAGGTCCAGTACAATCACTAGATTTAGCTATGTAGGTTACTGGTAGAATTACCTACACAGCTTTATTTATCTACCCCAGGTAGCTTTATTTAGCTATTTCAATGCAACTTTTCAAAATTTTTCTTTGTATTAAAAGGAGACAAAAATCACAATTAAATGACTATTATACATGTATTGACTATTATACAATTATTGCATGATAGTGAGGGAAATATGAAGACTTATTCATGAAATATCATATTCCCCTCGGGCGAAGCCCTCAGGATGTTTCCCGAACTTCATGTTTATTATACTGAAACAAGCAAAACCTTTGAAATAAACATTAACTTTCAAATTTGGCACCGCTCTCAAATTCACTTTCATTTTTAGTGTAAAGTTACTATTAAACCCTGCGGTCAACACATTATCATCAATTTTGTGACGTAAACCAGGCTATTGTGATGTCTTACCACTTCTACAACTCTTACCACGTCTTACCACGTCTTCAACGAATGAGAACTATATTGCGGGAAAATACACTAAGTGTTCCGAAGAGGTGGAATATGATGACAATCGTGACAACAGCCGTGAAATATGAAGTTTTACGGCACGATTACGTGATAACCTAGAGCCAATCAGATAACCTGTTGTGTAGAATATTTATAATGAGGTACGAGGGTTGTCCCAAAAAGTCGTAGACAGGGAACATAGTTTATTTTCTCGTTGCTAAATCAAATGTCTTATCTTGTCATAGCAAAGAGTAACATTTTATGATCATGCATTTCAAGTTTCATGACGATACCACATTTAATAAGAAAACTATGAAAAAATAAAGAAACCATGTAAGTGTACATCGGCGCACTAATGCAAGCGTAATTTACGTCTCTCATAACGTTATGGTCCCTTTTTCTGCTTCACATGAGGCTATTAACATCCAAAGGAATATTTTTTATAGTGAAAAACCACAATTAACTAAAGGAATAATTTAAATTTAATACTGTCCGTTTTCTTAAGCAGATTCATATTTTAGTCAAAATTAAATTAGTTGAAAGATCACCTTACATTTTAGGCAGCAGAGAATACACCTTGTTTAACGACGTTCATGGCCCAGAACGTTCCCAAATGTCTGCGTTAAACAATCCGTACTCTACTTTAAATGCAATAACTATTTTTTGATATAGAGGAAAAACTACCGTTGAATCTCATATTTTTAAAAACAACTTTTCTATTAAAGAATAGTGTGTAATGTCCTTTCTGTACTCTTTTTCTCCGTCTCTGATGAATATAAAAATACCAGAAACAATTTATTACACTTCCGTGCGGCGGGTACGCGTTCGACAACGTCATTTTCATCAATCTCAATTCGAACAACACTATGAAAATCACGCCATCCGTCGTCTGTTTCTAATGCTCTTTTTATGAAAATTTGACATATTTTTGAGATTTTGATTCTGGTGTCAGTGATTTATATTTTAGTTCAATCTTTTACTTAGTACCAAAGGAATAAAAACAAAATGAAATGTAATAGTTATATGCGACAATTTTTCTGAATTTTGGTCGTGCGCGGACAGACCATATCGGCCTTCATATAAATCGTCCCAATATAATTAATATGAAAGATTTATATTTGAGAATTCACAATTTTAAAGAACATTGAATGTGTTATGTCTATGCAAAATTTGGTCAGTATTGGTAGCATGTTAAAAGAGTTATTAACATTGTCTACGACTTTTTGGGACAACCCTCGTATAACAATAATATTTATACCAAGGAGGTTTTAAAAAACAATCCAAAGCAATTCCATTGTTTGGGTAACTGTCTTCTCTCTTGTGTGTGGTGAGGCATGGCTGAGTATGATTACTTCACATTGTACTGACCTATTATTACACTGTGTATAGGGACATGTGGGGTTTTGGTTAAGTATTATATGGGGCATCGTCTCAAGCCACAGTCCAGAGTCTGCATATATAGCTCTCTCCTACTCATGGCTGCTTGATCACGAAAATTGTCGTAATCTTGAATATTTACGCCTCTATTGTGATGTCATATTCAGTCACTGACAAGTTTTTTTTCTATCGCAATTGAAATCAACAATTTACATCAGCAGTATACAAGGTATATTTCGTACAATGCAATTGGATATTGAAAGGTCACATCAAAGTTCATTATCAGGGGTCGACAAATACAATTTTGCAGTACTTGTCCTTGGACAGGTTACTATCGTAAAAATACTTGTCCTACCAAAAAATATGCTTGTCCCCACCTTTTTCTTAAATTACATAGAATTGAAGTATTGATATCTTGAGTGACACACCTAAACAATACATGAAGACTATCATAGATCTAAAATCACGAAATTCTTCCACAGATAAATTCAGAGGAAAATGTTTAATTTTAAGGCCATATATGGCGTAACTGATCAAAAAAATTTATTTTTGAAAAATACAAAATTAAGTATAGAAATATAGTTAATACATATAAATTAAAGCTTTTCATACAATTCTGAACGCGGAGAACACCTCGTTTCATCTAATAATACGATTTTATCTTCTCTGTAATGTGTTATTTAAATCTTTTGTATTTTCTTCCGAGTCGGAGAAAATTCCGAGAATCCAAATTAAATTGTGATATTTTTATAACGCAATTGACTTAGATTTTGCAATTTACGGAAAAGTTCTATCTTTATATAAAGTAATGATAGAAATAATAAGTTCTTATAATTTTAGTCTAATAATTTTCATTGTATATATGCTATATATGGCTTTAAGGAGTATTCTGCCTCAAAATTCTGCAATAAAATACACTTTTTGAAAAAGTAATGAAGTATTTAGGTGAAGATATTGAACACTCATCAGTCTCATAAAACCTACAAAAAACACGAGTGTGTGAACAGAACACTACTGCATGTCGATTAAGAGATCGACATCATGGCTGTGTTATTGCCAGGTAACAGTAATCAACAACAAATTTAATACCCCTAGCATTTGTATTCACAGTATCATGAATTTAATAAATATTTGACAATTATTATAAATGTCTAAATTCCCATACAACATTTTTGATGACATCGGTAACTCCATGATTTACAACATCTGCATATTTTAAGGTCAAGATCTAGTAAATAACTTTAGACTAATTTTTGGTGCTAGATCCATTATGATGTCATAATCAATTTCAACTTTCTTTTTCCCGTACTTTATGGCTTTAGCAGAATTATGTAGAAAATAGGGTATTTTCATGACATTCAATTTGAAATCATATGAAAAGTAAACTGGATACCTATATTAAATTTGAGATTGATTTAAAGAAGAGGCCATGAACATACTAATTACCGTTTTCTGAGAGACTGTAGGCAATCTGGATACATTTCCTTTGTTGAATATGAAAAAAACTCCCAAATTCATGACTGGTTTTCTGAATTTTTCATTGAAAATGACTGCTTTAAATACAGTTTTTCATCTTGTTTACCTACAAATTAGGCCCTGAAACACCTTATTTGACCATGCTTAAGTTGTAAAACATCAATAAAGGAATTTATTTCTCAAATTTGATAAATCTGTAGGTACCTTTCATTTACTAGATCTTGACCTTAACAACACATTAATTGGTAAAATCTAGAGGACTTTCGACTATTCAATGTAAGTATATACAGCTGATGCAGTGGTCAACAGTGAAAACAAGTGCTTTGCTATGACTCAGGATACTTTTAAAGCGATAACACAAAAAAAAGATATATTTAAGTATATCGTAAATGATTTTTTTTAGCTCACCTGAGCCGAAGGCTCAAGTGAGCTTTTCTGATCACATTTTGTCCGTCGTCCGTTCGTCTGTCTGTCCGTCTGTAAACTTTTCACATTTTTGACTTCTTCTCAAGAACCACTGGGCCAATTTTGACCAAACTTGGTACAAAGCATCCTTGGGTAAAGGAGAATTTAAATTGTTAAAATAAAGGGCCAAGTCCACTCACAAGGGGAAATATCAAGAAAAGACAAAAATAGGGTGGGGTCATTAAAAAATCTTCCTCTCAAGAACCACTGGGCCAGAAAAGCTGAAACTTATGTGGAAGCATCCTGGTATAGTGTAGATTCTGAATTGTTCAAATCAGGACCACCGGGGGAAGGGCGGGGTCACAATGGGGAATCAAAGTTTTACATAGAAATATATAGGAAAAATCTGTGAAAGTCTTTTTCTCAAGAACCACTGGGCCAGAAAAGCTGAAACTTATGTGGAAGCATCCTGGGGTAGTATAAATTCTAAATTGTTCAAATCATGACCCCCGGGGGAAGAGTGGGGCCACAATGGGGAATCAAATTTTTACATAGAAATATATAGGAAAAATCTTTGAAAATCTTCTTCTCAAGAACCACTGGGCCAGAAAAGCTGAAACTTATGTGGAAGCATCCTGGTATAGTGTAGATTCTAAATTGTTCAAATCATGACCCCTGGGGGAAGGGCAGGGCCACAATGGGGAATCAAAGTTTTACATAGAAATATATAGGAAAAATCTGTGAAAATCTTCTTCTCAAGAACCACTGGGCCAGAAAAGCTGAAACTTATGTGGAAGCATCCTAGGATAGTGAAGATTCTAAATTGTTCAAATCATGACCCCGTGGGGAAGGGTGGGGCCACAAAGAGGAATCAAAGTTTTGCATAGAAATATAGAGAGAAAATCTGTGAAAATCTTTTTCTCAAGAACCACTGGGCCGGAAAAGCTAAAACTTATGTGGAAGCTTCCTGTAGTAGTGTAGATTCTAATTGATCAAATCATGACCCCCGGTGGAAGAGTGGGGCCACAATGAGGAATCAAAGTTTTACATAGAAATATATAGGAAAAATCTGTGAAAATCTTCTTCTCAAGAACCACTGGGCCAGAAAAGCTGAAACTTAAGTGGAAGCATCCTGGGGTAGTATAAATTCTAAATTGTTCAAATCATGACCCCCGGGGGAAGAGTGGGGCCACAATGGGGAATCAAATTTTTACATAGAAATATATAGGAAAAATCTTTGAAAATCTTCTTCTCAAGAACCACTGGGCCAGAAAAGCTGAAACTTATGTGGAAGCATCCTGGGGTAGTATAAATTCTAAATTGTTCAAATTTTGACCCCCGGGGGAAGAGTGGGGCCACAATGGGGAATTAAATTTTTACATAGAAATATATAGGAAAAATCTTTGAAAATCTTCTTCTCAAGAACCACTGGGCCAGAAAAGCTGAAACTTATGTGGAAGCATCCTGGTATAGTGTAGATTCTAAATTGTTCAAATCATGACCCCCGGGGGAAGGGCAGGGCCACAATGGGGAATCAAAGTTTTACATAGAAATATATAGGAAAAATCTTTGAAAATCTTCTTCTCAAGAACCACTGGGCCAGAAAAGCTGAAACTTATGTGGAAGCATCCTGGTATAGTGTAGATTCTAAATTGTTCAAATCATGACCCCCGGGGGAAGGGCGGGGGGCCCACAATGGGGAATCAAAGTTTTACATAGAAATATATAGGAAAAATCCGTGAAAATCTTCTTCTCAAGAACCACTGGGCCAGAAAAGCTGAAACTTATGTGGAAGCTTCCTGGGGTAGTGTAGATTCTAAATTGTTCAAATCATGACCCCCGGGGGAAGGGCGGGGCTACAATGGGGAATCAACGTTTTACATAGAAATATATAGGAATTTTTTAAAAAAATCATCTTCTCAAGAACCACTGGGCCAGAAAAGCTGAAACTTATGTGGAAGCATCCTGGGGTAGTGTAGATTTCAAATTGTTTAAATTATGATCAATGGGGGTAGGACGGGGTCACAATATGTATTACAAGGGGGAAATGTGGTAAAGAACAGAACAGGTGAGCGATGTGGCCCATGGGCCTCTTGTTCTTCGAATCCTCGAGTTTGTTTACTAACAACTTATTAACTAACTCAGCCAATTTAGTGGCCACACCATCTGACGTTTTTCCCTCTACAATATAGTTGGAAACTGCAAACAGATGATTCAGATCTTCCTCATGTTTATCCGAGCCACCATTTTTGTTTCCTTCGATGTCACATCCACCCAAGTCTGAAGGCCCAGCCTCCTTTTGACTGACAGTGGGTAATTTTCCACGCACGGTCGACTCTAACTCGCTGCTGATCTTAGCCTTTTTAGACGCATTTTCTGTGATGTTTACAGACTTTCTTTTGGCTGAATTTTTTACCAAATCCGAATCACTCTCATCTGTCGACCCTGCTTCCACATAACTCATATTGTTAATTGCATCTAAAGATTTTTTCATGGCAAGCATCGCCAGATTTTGGTCGACCATGAATTTCTTAAACATTGTTTCTGTCACAAATTCAGTTTTATTAAAAAGATCTTGTTTCTCCTGAGTCTCTTGCGTAATTACACAATCTAGCACCCTTGCGCTAGTCCCCAGAGAATCATCATCTCACCACTTTTGGGTATCTTGCGACGAATGTTTATTATTAAGTGCATCTCGCTTATAAGATTTCATTGCACCTTTATGTACATCTTGCTCATGATGCGTATTTGACTGTTCTGTAGACATCACTTTTGTAAGAAAATCCCCCAAAATGGCGTCAGAGCCTGAGGGACGCTCCTCGTCCATTATTGAACTTCGTCAATATGTAACTGTACACTTCAAATAACTGTTTGAATTTACCGCAAATGTTCTGCACTAATTCACTGTCCAACAAAATCATAAAATATACCATAAATATCACAAAATAAGGTTAAATCCAAATAAAATATAAAGCGTAAATGTCCACAACTGATCGAATCTGGGTCAAACTTCGCATTGAATTCTGGGAGTTGCTTTGCAATCTCACATGATCTCGATACTGACATATGCTGATGGAGAATTTAATTTTGTTCTGCTTGATTTCTACAACATTGTATTATTAAAGATAGATTTTGACTTAAGCTTAAGATGTTTCATGATCCCGGGGCCAGAAGAGCTTATGCGATAGCAATGTGTCTGGCATCCGTCCGACTAACCCTCTGTCTGTAAACAATTTTTCAAAATGCTACTCCTCCTACAGTTCTGGTCTGATTTCAATATAACTTGGCATATAAGTAGACTACACTAAGATGTATAATTCTGAGTATCGGTTTTTGATTTCATTGAACGGTGTTGCCGTGGTTACTAAAAATAGAAATATGTGGGAAATTGTTTCAAAATGCTACTCCTCCTACAGTTTTGGTCTGATTTCAATATTACTTGGCACACAAGTAGACTATACTAAAGTACATAATTCTCTTTATTGTTTTTTTGATTTTTAGCTCACCTCAATGAAGTTGGGGGAGCTTATGTAATACCCTCTGTGTCGGTGTCGGCGTCATCGTCGGCGTCCCAGGTTAAGGTTAAGTTTTTTGGAGCATTTTTCTTTTTAAGTACTTCTGTGTCCTATATTGATTAGACATGCATGGAAGATGCTTCTAGTGTGTTTCATTGTACCAGTCAAAGTTTAAGATGCTGCAATTTCAGCAAAGGAATGACCAGGTTAAGGTTTTTGGAGCAGGTTAACATTTTTGGTGCAGTTTTTTGTATACATCTCATTTCCAAGGAACTTAAAAGCCCTGTGTTGACCAAACTTGCACGGATAATACATCTAAGGATGCACATTACCAGGCTTGCTTCGGATGCTGAATCTGACCAACATTTTCCAGTTGAGTGAACAGGTTAATGTTTTTGAGGCAGGTTTCATTTCCAAGTAACTATAAGCCCTTTGTTGACCAAACTTATATGGATGATACATTTAAGGATGTACACTACCAGACTTGCTTCGGATGCTGAATCTTACCTACACTTTCCGGTTGAGTGAACAGGTTAATGTTTTTGGTGCAGGTCTCATTTCCAAGTAACTATAATCCCTATGTTGACCAAACTTACATGAATGATACATCTAAGGATGCACATTACCTGGCTTGCATCAGATGCTGAATCTAACCAACATTTTCTGGTTGATTGATCAGGTTAATGTTTTTGGTGCAGTTCTCATTTCCAAGTAACTATGAGCCCTACGTTGACCAAACTTGCATGGATGATACATCTAAGGATGCACATGACCAGGCTTGTTTTGGATGCTGAATCTGACCTTCATTTTCTGGTTGAGTGAACAGGTTAAAGTTTTTGGTGCAGGTTTCATTTCCAAGATACTATGAGCTCTATAATGACCAGACTTGCATGGGGTACATCTTAGGATGCATACTACCAAACTTGCTTGGGATGCTGAATCTGACCTACATTTTCCGGATGAGTGA
>NW_026930736.1:0-44155 GCF_032062105.1 Saccostrea cuccullata | reverse complement strand
CTGACGATGTAATCCAAGATCACAAAATAGTTCGTTATGCCGGACAGAAACCAAAACAGGAAATACAGAATGATTAAAATGGAAATCCTATTTTTCGAAGGGAAGCTTTGTAACTTTTTAAGCTGAAGACAGAATTAACGTGGACATTTGTACCTCCGATTGAAATACAAAGAAAGTGGTTGTCGTGGATGCAAAAGGTTAGGTCAGATTCCGTTACTGATGAATCATGGATTAAAGTTAGTCGCGAATAAAAAAATGAAGAATGTAGAAAAAGAGAAAGAAGACACCAAACGCGCATTCTACGTTTGGACATACGAGGGTCCGTAAAAATGTCTATCAGCACTCCAAATGCACCAGCTTATATCTCAATGACTCAAGAAGGAAAACTGATTTACACTGAATTTTCTGGTAAAAAAATGTTTTGTCAGTTCAATATATTCTAGTACTGTGTCCTCATTATTCGATGATGCAAATTTTACTAGGAAGAGTTAAATTTGTTTTGTAAGTTCAATATATTCTAGTACTGTGTCCTCATTATTCAATGATTGATGCAAATTTTATTAGGAAAAGTTAAATTTTAAATTCACTCAATTATTCCAAAATATTTTGTCTGAAGCATATTGTTCATCAAAAATATACTGGGTTGGTTTGTATGAAGGAAAATTAAAAGTGATTTCATTGAACATGTAAACCTGCAGGAAAAATGGTTTGCTGATAATTAACAAAGTAAATGCCTTTGTTAAATAAACAATTTTGCCAAACTGGGAATAAAAAATATTTCTGTCCATAGCAAATAGCCACTGATTCAATAAGTCATATCATTGTGACAGATTACAACAGTGATTGCTTACACATTCTGGGAGGCAAAACAATTCTCCTTTAAAACATACGCAAAAGCAATTGAGCGATCGGCTGCCCAAAGGAACAAAATATCCCGTTGCTTTATTCGAGGAATGGACGCAACATCATCACGTTCTCCCTCGCGAGTCCGTAGTGTATCGCCCCCCCCCCCCCCCCCCCCCCCAAAAAAAAAAAAAAATAAAGGGAGAATATCTCCCATTACCCATACTTATTAATAGAAATGAATCATCCTACATGCACTTTTACAGTGGAATTGTCGAGGTTTTAAAATCAATTTTAATGAATTATCTTTACTTATTCAGGACCATTGCCCGGTTGCTATTTGTTTACAAGAGACACATTTGAAAGAAACCGATACAATAAATATTAAAAATTACAGTATGTACAGCTATTATGCTCAAACTGACAGAGCATCAGGTGGTTCTGCTATTGCAATACACAATAAATATATTCATAGCCAACTTTCTTTGAAAACTAATCTTCACGCGATAGCCATACGCATTTCCCTTCACAAAACAATTACATTGTGTTCTGTATATATCCCTCCAAATTTTGAATTACAGTCCCGTGAACTGGAGGAACTTATCAAACAACTTCCAGCTCCATTTCTTCTAATGGGTGATTTTAATGCCCATAATCCACTTTGGGGCAGTAACAAAGTATCAGATAGGGGTAAAAAACTTGAAAACGCAATATCACACTATAATCTTTGTATTCTTAATGACGGCTCAAGCACTTACCTGCATCCAGGCAATGGTTCATATTCCTCAATAGATATCAGTTTAGCAGGACCTTCTCTACTTTTAGACCTTAATTGGTCAGTACATCACGATTTGTGTGGATAAAGCTGATTGGTCTTAATTTGAAAACTTGTGTTTACAAAATATTTCCGATGAAAAATTTGAAAATCATACCGATCCTATTCAAAAATTTACTGAAATTCTCTAACTTACAGCAAATAAGTGCATACCTAAAACCTCGACTAAATCACCTAAAAAAAAAAAAAACATGGTTTACCGAAGAGTGCAGTGACGATATTAAAGCTCGTAAAAAGGCAGAAAGACAATTCAGCAAATGACATACATCCTTAAGGTAAGTCACTCCTCAAGTTTGTTATATCAAGGATTTTTTGAGAAGTATATTTTTGATAAGTACTCATAAAGTGTAACTCAAAATTGCAAAGAAAATAGGGGGTCAGTGTGCATCCTACTGATCTACGGTACATTTAAGTTGACCTTTTTGCACTTACATTTCATCTCTTTGGTTAATTACTTTAATCCTTATTACATGTATACTTGATTAGATGTTAGTAAGGCAATAAATATAATCCTTTTTTTTTGTAAAATAGTTTGAATAATATTTAACATTATAAACATCTTGCAAATTAATGCGCGTAAATTATTGCTTGACCTTTTTGCACTTTAAAGTAACATATTTGGGGTATTAAAAAACTTGATAAGCAATAAAAAAAAATTTTATATCAAACTTTTTACGACTTGAGTGCTAATCAGTCAAAAGTATCGAGTAGTTTAAATTAATGAAAGAAAAAATTGGGGTCAGTGATGTTAATTTTGAAATATTTGTCAAAATATGTGATATTCAGGCTAAAAATGGTGTAAATTTGACGTTGACTTCTTTCATATATTTTCATTTTATTTGGAAAGTTTGTTGAGGGAAGGTGTAAAACTTATTCGTAAAACTTAATCTAAAAATATAAATTAAGACCTTTATTAAATATTTTTAGCAATATCAAAACGGAAAATATTCTCCAAGTAAAAGTATGCGAGGCTGAATTTCCATTACATTAAATTTTATAAATGTGCAGATTTGCAGAATTTTCTGCTAAATATCCTCCACCAAAAGAATTATTCCCTTATAAATCTTGCTTCTTTGTAGAATTTTGAGCAGTTTTTTCATTGAATGTAAAAAAAATTACATTGATGAATATAAATATGTCATAAAAATTGAAATTTGATTAGTAGGAATTGCGTGAACTTTTCTAAAAAGCTTAGGAGTGACTTACCTTAAATCTAAACAATGTTCATATATTTAGAGCAAAAGCCCGAAGAACTATTAACTTTAGCAAACGAAATATTTGGAAAAAGTTTGTTTCAAGCCTTAATTCCAACACAACCATTCACAAAGTTTGGAATGCTATCAGAAAAATAAAAGGAAAGGGTCCTGAAAAATACCACCACCTTAAAATTGGAAACCAGACTATTACTGATAAAAAAGAAATAGTCCATTATTTATACACTGAATTGAATACGGATTTTTTCTGTTATTTCCTGATTATGACAACAAGCACACGGCGGGTGTGACCGGTCGGCAGGGGATGCTCATTCCTCCATCGCACCTGATCTCACCTCTGATGTTTCGGAGGTCCGTGTTTGCTCTGCTCTTATTTGTATATTTGTTTAATGGACGTAGAGATTGAATACTGTTCGTTATTTCCATATCCTTCATCTAATTAAATAGCCCATACAATTTCTGTAAATTACTCAACAAACCACCTTAACCCTAATGTTGTTAAACATAAAGATACACAGGAAATGGAAACGTTAAATTTTAATTCTGAAAATAGAGAGTGTTATAATAAACCATTTACGTTTGATGAGCTGCAAAAGTCCCTAAGAAAGGCTCATGATACAGCGGTAGGACCGGACCAAATCCATTATCAGATAATAAAACATCTCCCTAAAATCAGTAAAAAATGTCTTCTGAAAATATTTAATACTATTTGGAAACGTGGTCATTTTCCACCTTCCCGGACGCATGCAACTATTATCCCAATACAAAACCAGGAAAGGGCCACACAGACCCTATTACTACCGTCAAATTGCTTTAACAAGCTGTTTATGTTATACTAAACGATCATTAATCATCCTTTCCAGTCGGGTAGATTCAATGCAAATGATGAATCATTTACTTCTTGATGAGGACAAAGAAGAGATTTCACAGCTTAAATCAAGAGTAAAGAGCCTTAAAAAGGAACTAAAGGCTGAAAAGAAAGAAAAAAGAAGAAATGAGAAAAGAGATAGAGAAAATAACATCTGAGAAGAAAAGGGTCAAGAGAGAATTGGAAGAGTTCAAGAAAGAACACATGTCCAAAAAAAAAAAACAAAGAAAAATTAATATATTCAATAAATTTATTAAACTTTTTGTATAGAGTTTTAATTCATTAATTCTAATTCAAAAGGGTGAAAGACAGGGGGTCATCACAATTAATTTGTTTTCTTTCTATTTGACGACTCATACACTATATAAAAATTCGAAATAGAAAGAAAACAAAATGATAGTGGTTTGCCCTCTGCTTGCATGATCATTCATCAAATTCATGTTGTTATTGTTGAATCAAAAACCTTATAATAACATGTAGGCCTACTATATTTATGCCCCTATAATTGATGATTCAGCATGTTCAGCGATTAAAAATTGTACATTACATGCATGCCCTGTTTCTGTTTTTATACCATGCACAGCAAGTTGCATGAGGTATAACGTTTTTGACCCGTTCGTCAGTCATTCAGTTAAGAGTCTCAGTCAGTCAGTCCATCAGTCCTGTTTTTGTCAGCGCAACTCCTCATAAACCGCTGCACAGAATTTCATCAAACTTTGCAGATATTAGGACAGGGGCCATGAATTTCACAATTTTGGAAAAGGCCACCTAATTCAACATAACTATCTACTTGGTTAGTTTATTTAATGCCCATGAGCAGAGAAGAAGATTCTCAAAAAAATTATGCATTATCACCATGTTATCAATTTAGCTCCGCTCTAGCACTAGAACCCCTAACCCTGGGGCCATGAATTTAATAATTTCGCAAACAGTTTGACTGTTTGATGTCCAGGAGTAAAGAAGAAGATTTTTAAAGATTTCATTAATTTAACAGGTTTTTGCCCCACCCCCAGGCCCCCCCGGGGGGGGGGGGGCAGGGACCATGAAATTCACAATTTTTGTTCCCTTTCACCCATAGATGCTTTGTTGCAAATTTGGTTGAAATTGGTTGAGTGGTTGCAGAGAAGAAGCTGAAAATGTTCAAATGTTAACGCACGGCGCACGACAACGGACGGCAATAGATAGCAATAGGTCAATTGAGTTTACTCAGGTGACCTAAAAAATATGTTGAATAAAATGTATATGTAGTGAGTGTCACGTTCAAAACACCAGCACTTCAAGGGTAAGAAAAACGAACAGTTTCTGGTATGCGTTCAAACGTACAAAACATTTTTTACATAACAATATCATGGTCTCGTGTTTTGACCACATAATCTACCTGACGATTGTATTCACCGATAGTACGAAGGAATTTATGTAGAGTAAAATTCCTGTGGTATTCTTAGGAACCTATGATGCAATTCTCATTCATCTTATACATGTAGGTCAGTTAAAGTCACAGTGGTGCCTCATTTGCTAATCTGACGCCAAAAAATATAGTCCCGGTTCCCATGGAAAACATTTGTTAAAAAAAATGCTAATTTATGAGGTATGATGATAGCAGAATATTGTATCATATATACTACTTATAATTTAAATGCATTCAAGAGAGATTAATTTGTACTTAAGTACATTTCTACAGAAAGATTCTAAGGATGGTGAAACCTAATGTTTACCATGTCTTCCCGTACTAGTCATTTCCTAGCCACATTTCCGTGAATAATTTACCCTATCTCGCTATATTCTCGCAGAGCCACTGCTAGAGGTACTCTGAACTCATCGGGTTTTATTATGTGTAGAACACCGAAAAGAAAAGGTTCCGAACACATTAGAAGGGGTGATTAAGGTAAAATCATATCAACTTTCCATTAATTTTTCATTAACTTTTACTCTGAATGGAATTTTTGTTTCGTTTTCTGTCCTCTATCCCAACGCACTTGTTTGTGCGAAAAACATTGATGTCTAGACTGGCAAAAGTATTGGCGACACGGATTGGTAAACATTCGGGATTGAGCATTTGCGAGAATATAATTGAAAACAAGCAAACATGGATTATTTAGATATATAAGGAAAAACATGCATATTTCTTATCTTACAAAAATATATAAATAACAACCTTTTAATGTAAAGCATATTGACATTTGTTCAATGGAAAGTGCAAGAGCAGAAGTAAGTCATTATGACAACACAGATAGAAAAAAGTTTTCGCAGAATTTTTTCCAGATCAAGTGCCTCTGGGAAACCTTAATTAAACTGCGTTCCCTCAGTTCATCAGCAGTATAGAGATTCAGTTCAGCACTTGTTTATTTAATTGTGGATCCGGATTATCCATTGACAGAGAGTCAAGGTGAAATTGAAGAATCAATCAAAATGTCTCCGAGTGTCACCTTGCAACATACGTCACAGTACTGAAACGAAAATACTATGAAATA
This sequence comes from Saccostrea cuccullata, assembly GCF_032062105.1. Taxonomy (NCBI): domain Eukaryota; kingdom Metazoa; phylum Mollusca; class Bivalvia; order Ostreida; family Ostreidae; genus Saccostrea; species Saccostrea cuccullata. The sequence goes on along the minus strand of NW_026930736.1, from coordinate 37,924 downwards.
AGGATGAGTCCAGTGAGAAGAAAGCAGTCCAGGACCTGACTACCTATTGCAGCGTGATGAAAAAGAAAAAGGACAAAATCAGATTATTTTACTCCACGCAACAAATTATAGGAGGTACAATGTTTGACGCGTCCGTCAGTAAGTGTGTGATCAGTCCGATTCCGATTTCTTTATTTTTTTTACAGGGAATTTCGGCATGAAAAAGAATCCCCTCTCATTAGTATATGACAAAATATGCAACTCTCCACCAGCAAAAGGGTGATGTACGTCTTGCTATGAGAGGGGTAATCTCTAGAAAATTTACAGTTAACATTGTACATATACTGAATATATCTAGAGCCAAAGTGACATTAAAATTGTGACTTGTTTTCAAGAATAGCAAATCCATAATTGATCATATTGATATGGAAGCACCTAGGTATGGTAGATTCAAGTATGTTCAAATTACGACTCCCTGGGGTAAGGCGTAGCCACAATGGCCGACCAGTTTGACAGACATATAAAGGAAAATTCCTTAAAACTGAAGGCAAGATTACGATCCATGAAAGAAATGATACGGGACACAAGCAGCGACTCAGACTGTGGTAATGTTGTAATAAATCAAAAGCAATTGACATGCTGGGCTAGAAAAGAAAAATCCTTAAGCTTTTTGAGCACCTTCTGTACATCAATCATCTTCTTAAAAGAACATTACTCGTACTGTGTAGAAAATGAGGAGAGTTCTAAGATCCAGAATAAATACACATAATTATACATGTCACTGTACATAAAACAAATACAAATAATTATACATGTCATTATACATAAAACAAATACACATATTTAAACCTTACGTTATACATTAAACAAATAGACATAATTATACATGTCATTATACAAATTGCTTTCCATTTGACAAGTAAGATCTAAACAAGTCTGTATTTCTTAATCCAATGGCATTAATTTTTCTGTATAAATTTTCATGATTTACATTATCAGGTAAAACAAGACTAGACCTGTATATAAACCCTTTGATGAATTTCTTTTTATTTTATAAAATCATAGGAGAGGTTGAAAGATTAAATGAAGAAGAGAGAGAAAAACGTCAACAGGAAATAGATCAACTTAAGGAGGAGGTAAAATATCCAACAGTTCATTTTTACATGAAAACACAAAATCAGCCACTTGTAGTCTTCAACAAAGATGATGAAATAAAGTATGAGATTATTTTAGAAGTACAGCTTGTGTACAATGTATCTGAAATACTAATACAATGCGTCTCGAACACCATGGATATGTTCAAGTCCCTGCTACTTAATATCTCTGAATATCTCAGTTCTCGTATAACACTCTTATTCTCTCTGTATATTTCAATCCTCGTATAACACTTTTATTCTCTCTGTAAAGTCGAGTTTGAGATAAAGTTTGACTGTGTTAATTGCGTAGTCAAAATATTTTGCTCTGATTTTCGTACAGTCAATGAAATAGATAAATTTAAGGAATCGAAGCCCGTTATGCATAAATTATCCCATGTTTCCCACTTTTGTTGATGTCCTTGTCATACTATACTACATTATCTAGACAGTGATTCCTTATATTTCCATTTCATGGTGAAATAAAATTGTAGATTTTGACTTTAAAAATGTAGACATAGATTTAAATTACACGAGAACTCCAATGCCAATTGCAATGGTCTTCACCCACTGACGTTAAACACATAGGCAGCCGCACCAGATTTACATGTATAGCTGGCCTCCTTAGCGTCAGACACAGAGACAGATGTGCACGAGATTTGCATGTGTAGTAGGCCTCCTTAGCAGCTGACCTGCCTAATTTACATTCCGGTAGAATTATCAAGCTATCAACTCCGCTAACTTTCAAAGGATTTATCATAGGGAGAAAAAATAAGCAATGGAAATATTAGTTCTTTATTGTCCCTCTCGAGCACTATTCACTCATATGGAGACGCCACCAATTACCGGTGGAAAGCTACAGTTGTCCTGTACTCGACACTTAGGGCCATTGAGCAGGGAGGGATCACTACCGTGCCAGCACCTATTGCAACACGGGACCCAAGTTTAAACGGTCTCATCCAATACACCACAGCGGGATTTGAATCCATGACGTAAGGATAAGCTACTTACATGTACCTTGCCACTCTAGAGCAGACGCTCTAACCACTACGCCACACGGATGATCACATTAAAAGAAGAGAATAAAAACTAAATATGAGACCTTTAATATCTGAGTGATCTACCGTGTAAATAGAATTTTTAAGCAAGATGCAAATTAAGCGATTTATCCTTAAAAATAGGCATTTAACTTTAATGAGAAGTAAAAAGATAACTGAGACATCTAATCATGTAATTAATTGTTTGCTATATACAACTTTGGTGATCTCAATACCTCGCTAAAGATGCTCAATTTTAATTCTTACTAAAATACAGTGTATCTACCTAAATAGTTTAATTAATACAAATCTGCATTACTTCACTGTTTTTGACAGAATGAGGAACTAAAAAATCAAAATGAAGAAATGAAGAAGAAATTAAGACTGATTGCTGGCAAAGGAAGAGATTATGATAGTAGCTCTTCGTCTGAGGAGGAAGAAGATTAAGGTAATGTTGTAATAAAATAATAAATTTGGAGCACCAACTGCATGGCGTCCTGGATAATCTTTATATATTCTCCCGGTGAAGTTGAATTTGTGATAACAAGGTTTGTAGGCCTTTCAACTAATTTTTTCAAGTTGCATATGATTGCGCCCATGACAAAAGGGTCCTTATGGCATTTATGCTAAAACAGAGAAATAACGTCATAAAGATGTGACGTTGCAGACTGACGGTGAACTTCGACGTAGATCTTTTTTAACCAGGTGTTTTGACCTTTGGCGCATCCAGAGTTTTTATCGCTGTTTCTTACATGTGGAATTTATTTTCATTTATAAATTAATTTAATCAACATCTGAATCTCCTAATCCACTGATTTTAATAGATATAAATTAAATAAAATAAAAACATTTAGAACTGGTTTCTTAAACAAACATTATTAAATACGTCTCTATAATACCAATAGTTTTCCTACGTACATGCGTAAATGTATAAAGCTGTGGACAAGGTTTTTTCTGATAGGATAATGAACCTTTATACTCTAGATAAATTTTATTTACATATTTATACCATTTTTAGAATATATCTTAGACAGGGTATATCGTAAAAAATATTGCAAAGGAAAATTGTCTTCCTTCTTCTTTGAGATCCGCTCCACCACTCTCAAATATACATCGCGATCGCGTTGATCACATGTAAACATTGATTCATCGGTGCATACTGCTTAAACTGTTGTTTAAATGTATGTACAAATGTTGAAACTAAACATACATCTTCCACGTTTTTTACAAATCTAGCAAGAATGTATAAGAACGATAGTCAAGATTATATTTATTTGTATTTTCTATAAACAAAAATAGGAGAGATAACTCTGATGTCAACAATCGATGTAACAGGGGTACCAGACAGGGACATTCATTTTAATTTCGTACTTTTTCAATGAATTTGCTCCCGGATTATAAAAAAGATATTTTATGACCAAATAAAAACACTTTTAATTGTCAGCATAAATATGAATTCTTAAATAAAAAAATATTGTTGTACTTTGGGAATAAGGTTAATGTAGAAAAAAGGAAAAACAAAGAAAAAAAAAGGAAAACTGCAAAATTTAACAGACTTTAATTTTTTTTCAAATCTCTTATCTATAGCTTTTTTTTGGCATGAAATCATTTAATGACGAATTTCATTTTTAAAAGAATAATAATCATGTAAAGCTTCTACATGATTAAATAAATTAAACTTCAAAAATGTTGTTTTGTCTTACATTCTTGTTGCACAAAGACTCTTCAATTTAGAGAAATTAAAACAAACAAAAACATCCGAATGAAAAAAAAAAGTTCTTAATGTTCTAACTTAAAAGAGCTGGTCAAGTAAATCTGATGAGAGAGAGAGAGAGAGAGAGAGAGAGAGAGAGAGAGAGAGAGAGAGAGAGAGATAGAGGGTAGATAAAAATATTTACATTGAATCTATTTTTCTAATTTTGAGAAATGTGAAACTCTATTGAAAAAGATGAGTTATCAAAACAAATGAAATAATAAATGAAAGGAAATATCATTTTTGTTCTCTAAACTATATATACATGTATAGCTATTTATTTTCAAGATCTCCAAAATTAATATATACATGTAACTCTTTGGTACTTAAGTGTTGTTATTTTTTTTTTTCCTACGGAGTTCAAATGTTTTAAGCATTATCTGCAAATTAATTCCTTAAGACATGACGAACTTTGTCTTTCATAAAAGCTCGATCAGCATTGAATGTCTCTTAACAGATCAATTATCATGCTAAAAACTCAATCATCACTGAACTTATAATCTCATTGCGGTTATCAGTGTGGAATAATATATTGTTTAACCTGCCATCAAATTATGGATAAATATTATTAAATATGCTCAAATATAATTTCATTTGTTTTGGTTGATAAAAAAATCCTTATAAGTTCAGTGTTGGGTTTTATTTCTACATGTAAATGCTAACAGAAAATAAAATTCAATGCTGAAAATACATGACATAAAACCGCAAAAACATGCTTGCATTTTGTTTAATTTTGGCCGCAGTGCAGGGGATGGGGGTGGGGTGTCCTTATAGATTTCCGTAACATGTAATCTTTACAAGACTAAGCATATCCAAGCTTCTGGCACCAGGCACGTAGCATCGTTTTTGAAAGTGGGGAAGGGGGGGGGGAAGCCAGAGAATTTTTTTTTACTTCCCTGAAAAAGTTGACAAGCAAAAAAAAGGGGGGTTAATGTTGCACAAAGTCGAAAATCCTCTTTCGTAGGGAAGGGGGGGGGGTAGAGGCCAACTTTTTTTAATGTCTACTTTTAGTACCAATTTTTATACATGGTTTTCCGTACATCACTAATATATGGGGGGGGGGGGAACCAGACTTTCAATTATCAATTCCTATAGTATAAGTAAGGTTGGGGAAAAAGTGAAGGGCCCGGCCTCCTGCCACCCCCCCCCCCGTTGCTACGTCCCTGGGCACGGGACCAGAATGGAAATCATACTCTTTAAAACTCACTTTATAGAATAAAACTAGAAAACAACATTAGGGGATTTTTTTAAAATTAAGTCTTTAATAGTATGATGATTTTCTAAGATGTTTACATCCCTACAAAAATCTGATATTTCAAATTAAGCTCAGCCAGTTCACAGACAATTGTCAGGAAATATATTATAGAAAACAGTCATATTCAACTGACTGTATATTTAGGTATAAACAATTACATGTTATTAATCTTTAATCCATCCCTACCCCTAACAAAAGCTATACATATAAGCCGTAAATGGCATCTTTAATTTAATTCTATGGGTGTGCTTCTAAAACCATCCATTTCATAAAATAAAACCAGATTTTTTAATTCTAGGGTATCATTATATACATTCATAGCAAATCAGTTCCAGGCTCATAGTGTTTATGATCGCTGCGCGATTTTGAAAATGGCAATGCTCAGAATTAAAGGTACAAATATAAAATGAAGAATAATAGGCAGCTTTATTTCAAACCTAAATAAAAAAGTGAATCTGCAAGTTATAGGGTTAATGGTACTGGGTGCACCTAAACTTTTGAAGGTAAAAAAAATATTTTTATTTATCTTAACTCATGTTCACAAGAATTGTAAGTTTCTGCCAATTAGATTTACCCCCCCCCCCCCCACCAACATACACATAATCCTACAAATGTTAATTCTGGGTTTATCTATTGTGTAAATGATTGCGGATTATAACTCATTAATTTGTTTATAAAATTTCCACCTTTTGATTGGTTATTATGAAAATATTTTTACTGCTAGACTGAAAAATATTTCGTGTATTCTTTATATTTTCAAAAAAAAGTGTCATTATTGACCCAATGCAGACAGACAACATTATAGATGCAGTGAATCAACCGAATTTCTTTTTTATTTACTGTCTATTGTGTATCCTAATTACATGTTACATGTACCACACTTCACAATTTTTCTGTCTTTATATAAAATTTAGAAAGAAAGAACAATCAAATAAATTGTTACTTCGCAGTAGCATTTAGTTAGCGTTATGTTGTTCCAGATATTTAAAAAAATAATTTTCACATATATGGCAACTAAAGATATATCGTTTATACTGAAATCTTGACCTACTGAGAGCAATATTTACATTAAAATAATTTTCAAATGAATTCTACAGGCTTATCAAATGACTCTTGCATGGATTACCAGTAAATATTTTGTTTGAGAAAATAACTGTTTAAAAAAAATGAATGGATGTTGCCCGCTGTTCAGGTCTCCCCCTGGTGTCATAGAAAAGTGAAATGTAAAACAAACACTCACTCATAATAATATACATCACTGATGAATCCATAATATATATAATTATTAAATAATTATTAATAATTAAAAGAGACAATGAGATAAAAATAATGTGCATAGAAAAATATCAAATACTAGTATTATACAACTTTTAATCACCGTAGTAAAATTACAGAAGAAAATCATTTAACGTTGACTCTGAAAACGTTTGACGTTGTTGAAAAACATGACGTCATTATTAACCTGTTAAAGTATATTTGATAAAAATGAAGAAAAAACCTACTTAGAGTAGACGTAGGACCATAAAAATTCATATTTGACAGCTTCTAACCTTACTCTATCAGAATTCGTGAAAAACTCAAAATACATAAATATTGCCATAAGGACCCTTTTCACATGGGCGCAATCATATATGGTAAAAAACATTGTATAGATAGATTTATAGGTACATGAAATTATCAAAAAATATAATAACTTATGCATTCTTTTAATTACATCATTAAAAATTTTAATCATTTATAATTGACTTTTCCGATGTTGTGTTTAAGGACAGGTAACCCAGGTGTGAAAAATGACCAACTTAGTGCCGATTTATGAGTTATCGTTTATAGGAATGACATATAGGCTGCTTCAGTATTGGTATTGTTATCTACATAAAAGGGTTCCTTACACTGTTTTGTACACAAAAAGTTTTAACCAAGAGAAAGAGAATGCCTTCACTCTACCTGAAATAACAGGGTCAAATGAAAGGGGAACAGACTATATTCAATAGTTTTAACTCTGAAAATTATTATGAAGAAGAAAATTTAATGTTATGTTTTTGTGTTCGCGCTTTTTCGCTTCCTGTGTAAATATATATATTTTTACAAGTAAATGCAACAATTGATCATCTTATTTGTGTTACTAAGCACGAGGGGGAAAGATCGAGTATAAAAAAATAATTAGGTTAGAATTGAGAAGGAGGGTAGATTTCACTTTTTATTTTAATTAAAAATTTTAATTATATGCAGTAAACCGCTGTCCGCAACTACACAGTAAATAAGTTTAACATTGGTGCTAAATTTTAAAACCACTGGATTCTACTGAGAGCAAAGAAACACTTGGGAATGCTAAAAACTGCGTTGCTTGTAAACAGTTAGATACCCCGAGTCTGCTCTAAACAAGTTTCAGCAGTGAGTTATCGTTCATAACACCGACCCCTAGCGGCAGTTGAAAGGCCTAAGGTTTGACTGTTTAGTCCACAGATCTTTCTTGATTTGTTTTTATAGTATCAATAAAATATTAAACTTTGGTGTATGTACCTAAATAGTAAAATTAATACAAATCTGCATTACTTCACTGTTTTTGACAGAATGAGGAACTGAAAAAAAATAAAAGATTGAGACACAAGGTACCTTTGATAACTTAAATCACAAGAGAATCGGAGAGCAATTCTAAGTAAGATTGATGAGGTTATGTTTTAATAAAAATTATAAATTTGACAGAATGAAAAACTTCAGAAAAAAAATAAAAATCTGAAAAGAAAACTACGCTTGGTTAGATCTATTTTCAAGTGACACAGTTCTGAATAATGAGGTATTGTTATAATAAAATAACAAATTTGGATCCAACAACTTAGTGGCGTCCTGGATAATCTAGGTTTCTTGAGCATCTTCTTTAAACTCTCCCTAAACCTACTGAGCACTAGAGCCTGAAGTCAAGCAACAGGTAGAACTATCCGATAGGGAAAAATACCCCTTACTGTTTTTTTTTTTTTCAGAGAAGTTTTTTTTTTCCTTTTTTTGGCCTGAGCACTGTTTATAATGGCCATCAATTTTACATGTAGCAAAAGAGACCAGAAGTCTCTGTTGAGACTGTAGCTCTACTGGTTTGTACTTATAACAAAGGATGAGAAAAGAAGCCATTGCCATCAGACCAAAACTGTAGGATGACTAGCGCTTTAAAGGAATTTAAAAGAAAATTCAATTTTGAATAACCATGGCAACATTGTTCATCGAAATTAAACTCCAATGCACTATTTTATGTATCTTAGTGTAGTCTACTTGTGTGCCAAGTAATATTGAAATCAAATCAAAATTGTCGGAGGAGTAGCGTTTCAAAGAAAATTCTATTTTTTAGTAACCATGGCAACAACGTTCATCAAAATAAAAAAACCAATGCATTATTTCATGTATCTTAGTGTAGTCTACTTGTGTGTTATGTAATATTGAAATCAGACCAAAACTGTAGAAGGAGTAGCACTTTAAAGGAATTTCATAGAAAATTCTATTTTTAGCAACCATTGCAACGATGCAACGTCAGGAATTGCTACTCAACGTTGTAACGTCAAAACGACGTCAATATGAATTGTTTACGTGCAGTGTTTAAATATTTTTAAAAAATTACATGTTATCCCATTGAAGTAATTATTAATAGTAATTTGTTGACAGAACCTTGGGTAAATATACTTTTTTCGATAAAGCAGATCATGGAAACAAATTACGCTGTATTTTTAATTTTATACATATATGACTTTCATTGTTTGCTCTCTTGTATATGAAAAGAAAATTCTGCACTTGCATGGATTTAAATTTAGATACATTTGTATGCGATAATCGTTTTATGGTGATCATTAAAAAAATCAACAGAAAAAAGCAATTTAAGGATACAGAGAGGTGTTAATTAAAGATTAACATGTTTAGTATGAAGGGTACAACAATACGCAAATAAATTAATAGGAAATGCGAATTGACGTACATGTGTATGTCCCAAATCGTGCATTCTTACGTCAGACGTCATTTTAAGTAGCTGGGGACATTTCCGCAAGACATTTCGATTCTTTAGTAATTTTCTTATTAACTGGTAAGATCTGATGAAACCTATATATATCAAAAGTAATTTCTCAGTACTTTCCACTGATATAAATTTTAATAAATATTACCTCGTGAATTCGGAATAAATCAACAAGCTATTAACTAATATATATTTGACATGGCGTCATTTACGCAGCGGGACATATTTGCAAGACATGGATTATGTTTGATTAGATACCTTAGCGCATGGAAAATTTTCATTATCTTTTTGGAACAAGTTGTTGTTTAAAAGTACTCGTTGTATGTCAATTCAAATTTGAAAATTTTACCGACATTTTCTTTTTTCACCATGGAAAATTCGTTACACTAAATTTCCATTGAATGGGACATCTTAAAGGACTTTTATTTCAAAGGATGTGGGTATCTATTCTCTTAACAGAGGTTGTCAACAAACATATAATGTCTAAATATGATGCAAGAGAACCATCCTGTAAAATATCAAAGAGTTCCGAGAAGATTTTTCAACTTTTTTCTAGAATAAACTCTGTTGAAGGTATTTTTCTGTTACAATGGGACAAGGCGAAAATTGACGTTATTTGGGAATATGGTAGTCTGTCAATGTGTGCATACCTTGTAATAATACTTTTTTAAATTACAATATTATTGGTGAGAAAAAAACCTTTATTTTCATATAAAACACAACATGTTCATTATCAGGACTGTACTACAAATGTAAGCTGAAAACGGATTAAGCGTATTATTTCCTATTAGTAGCAATTCCTGACGTTGCATCAACACCGTTCGCTGAAATCAAAAACCGATGCACTATTTTATGTATCTTAGTGTAGTCTATTTGTGTGCCAAGTAATATTGAAATCAGACCAAACTGTAGGAGGAGTAGCGTTTTAAGGGAATTTCAAAGAAAATTCTATTTTTAGTAACGATGGCAACACCGCTCACCGAAATCAAAAACAGATGCACTATTTTATGTATCTTATTGTAGTCTACTTGTGTTCCAAGTAATATTGAAATCAGACCAAAACTGTAGGAGGAGTAGCGTTTTAAAGGAATTTCAAAGAAAATTCTACTTTTAGTAACCATGGCAACACCGTTCATCGAAATCAAAAACTGATGCACTATTTTATGTATCTTAGTGTAGTCTACTTGTGTGCCAAGTAATATTGAAATCAGACCAAAACTGTAGGAGGAGTAGTGTTTTGAAAAATTGTTTACAGACAGTCGGACAGACAGACAGACGGACGGACGACGGACACCTTACTATCTCATAAGCTCTTCTGGTCTCTGACCAGTAGAGCTAAAAGATGATGGCAAACATGTACGTAGGCCCAAGACTGGGGTAGGTCCACTACAGCGCCCTTCACTGAGGCAGAGGAGGCATTGTACCAGGGGATGGATACTCGACCACCATTGTTTGCTTGGTGGGAGGCATTGTAACCGATGGTTATTAAAATGTAACTCATTTAAAAGGTAAAACTTTGCCTGAGTAAAATATTCCTTCTCTAGTATAGTCAAAAATTTAAAAAGTGTCATATTTTGGAACCTGGGAGAACTTTAAACATTCAATATACCTTGTAATTATAGAACCAACTATATATGTCCAAACAGAATGGTAAGCCACTGGAACTGATGACGAAATTATTGTTGAAGGAACCGGTGTGATGCTTCAACATCGTTAAAGAGCTCCGTTTTAAGTATATCGTTCTGTAAAAATATTTTACCATTAAACAAAACATTTGTAAAATAGTACATACACAAGTAAAGTGTATATTTATATGAAAGATGGAAGACCTATGGAAAAGAAAGATGGCGACACGAGAAATCACGGATGAACTAGAGATTAAAAATAGAAATAGTTTTCATACTATGTCTAGTTTTGTTTATATTTTCATTGTGATACCACAGGAATTGAGATACTCCACATGTAAAGAACGCATGGACACAGAGGAAACTACCATCGACAACGAAAATGGTGATACTGATCAAAAACAGCTCAAGACCAAAATTAAAACATTATAAAAATAAAAAGTGTCAAAGAAGAGAGAGAGAGAGAGGATGCTGAAAGCGAGTTGATGGAACTGAAGATGAAGTACGACAAAATCGAAGCCAAGAGTGATCTTTATCGTGCTGCAGGTTTTGCAATATGAGGCCTTGGTTTATACAGTTTCGTCCAATAGACCGATCTCCACGTCCTACAGTGGGATTTGAACCCGCGACGTAAGGATAAACTCCTTACCTCGCCACTCTAGATCGGACATTCTAACCAATACGCCACGCGTCGAGCATAATGAAAGAAGATAATAAAAATGAAATGTGATACTTTTAATATCTTCTTATGTGATCTACCGTATTAGTTAAAATTTAAAGCAAAACGAAAATTAAGCTTTTTGTCCAGGTGAGAATCCAGAATTTTTTTCGAAGGGGGTTTACCCAGTCAAAAAAAAATTCCAATCCCAGAAATTTCTTGACAAGCAAATAACAAGTAACTTGTCCAAACGCAAAAAACCTATTTCGTACGGAGGAGGTATAGTCTATGACTTTAATTGCCTAAAAATCTTTCACTTTTCATACCTATTTCACACACGTTCATGTTCACCAGGGGGGTCAGCGTTTTTCAGAGGAGGGGGGATCCAAGGTGACTTTTTTCTTGTTTTCACTTAAAGAAAAAGTAAAAGCTGAAAAAAGGAGGAGACAAGATCAGAAAAGTAGATTAAGATCGATCATCTTTTTCATTGCCTCGATGAAGTAGTTCCTTATTGACGACGGATTTTTTCCGTTATTTCCTGATCATGACAACGAGCACACGGCGGGTGTGACCGGTCGGCAGGGGATGCTCACTCCTCCATGGCACCTGATCCCATCTCTGATGTTTCGGAGGTCCGTGTTTGCTCTGCTCTTATTTTGTATATTTGTTTAATGGACGTTGAGATTGAATACTGTTCGTTATTTCCATATCCTTCTTGATGAAAGCCATGATTCCGGATGAAATAAGCAACGATTCAGATTCAAGTAGTGTTCTGGTAAATAAAAAGCAATTGACATGCTGGGCTAGAAAAGAAAAATCCCTAAGCTTTTTGAGCATCTTCTGTACATCTATCACTTTCAAGTATGAGATTATTTTTAGTACAACTTCGGAATCTGATATACTTATACATGCATCTTGAACACCATGAATTTGTTGAAGTCCCTGCAACTAATTCTCTCTGAATATATCAATCCTCGTATAACACTTTTATTCTCTCGCTGCAGTTGAATTTGAGATAACAAAGTTTGACTGTATTTATTTCATAGTCAAAAGATTTTGCCCTGTTTTTTTATAGTCAATGATATAATATGAAGTAATTGTAAATTGTTTAACGAATTACGGACTCGTTATAAGACGCCACCAAAAATATTTAATAATTCTTAAATTATTAGTTAATTTTCTCTCCATATTTAATTTTTTTATCACACGACGTTGTTTTACGTGGAAAAAAGGGGGAAACGAATTTTTTAATTATATCTTATACAAAAATAAAATATTTGGGGAGTAAAATTTAAATGATTCATAGACTTATTTCTTTAAACCCAATCCATGCATTTCAAATCAATTTTGTACAACTAAGTTCTTGAAAACGGCTTCATAGATTCAAAAATACAGATACATTTTTTATTTTGATGTAGTCACATCCGGTTCGGAGATTTGAGCAATTTTGGTGACTTTTAAAATCATAAATTTTATTTTGGCAATTATATGCACAATTCAACTCTACATACATTGTTCTATCATGATCAACAGTTAAAATTTCATACTTCCATGCTCCATGGGTTTTGAGCGACAAAAATCTTTTAAAATCATCATAAGCACTCAATATTGTTTTTGACCTGAGGGTGTGTCATAGCCTTGACCCAAGGTCGTTTATGCAAGATCAAATTCACTGAAAGAAAAAAAGTTAATTTGTGTTCGGTCAATGTTTCAACAAGTTCGAACATTTCTAAGATCCATATTCTTGATTTGGCACCTTAATTAAAAAAAGAAAAGGAATTATTTGTCCCTTTTGGTCAGTTCTAGTTTTACATTAAGAATGTCAGGTAGACTATTGTCCATACAAATACAAAAAAGCAAACAATTGAATGAAGATTCATGAGGAGTTATTGCCCTTAGCAACATAACTTGAAGATTGAATTTTTTATACAATAAAGAAAATAAACTTTAATTTTTTTTATCACAACTTTTGAAAAGCATTCTTCCAAAAGTTTTTTTTTCTATTCGGAATGAATTTAGAATTAAAAACATTTTTTTAAACGTATTAGTATTACATCTAAAGTAGATGAAAATAGTGCAGTAAACCCGTATCATTTAATTTTTTTTCTACCGAAGCTGATGTATGCATCAAACAGTTTTTTTTTCTTTATTCACTAGAAGACAACACCACAGAAGAAGAAATTTAAAACAAAGTACCTTGAAGCAACAAAAGAAATCGAAGAACTAAAACGTGATTATAGAAGAAGTATTTATTTGGTATCATGTCATGACGGATAAATTCCTTAATTCGCCACTCTAGATCAGACTTCTAACCACCGCGCAACGCGGTGAGCATAATAAAAAAAGATAAGAAAAATTTAATATGATACTTTTAATATTTTCTTGTGTGATCAACCGTAATAGTAAAAATTTTGAGCAAATCATAAATTTAGCTTTTCGTCCTTGAAAATAGGTATAAATTTTTAATGAGAAGTAATTTTAGCGTTGTGTGTGTGCTTAAATGATTACCATAACATCTAATTATGGAATGAGTTGTTAGCGATACTAAACTTTTGTGATCCTAACACCTCGCTAAAAATGCCAAAATTGAATCTTCACTATAATACAGAGAATCTGTTTAAACAGTTTAATTGATACGAATCTGCATTATATTACTGGTTTTGACAGAATGCTACACTGAAAAAAAAAGAATGAGGAGGAAAAAAGAAGAAGATGAGGAGAAGACTTACAAGATGTATTAATGCCATCCTACAGAGCAGCGACTCCGAATCTGATTCAGAATTAGGTAATGTAATAAATTAAAAGCAATTGGTATCACTGTTTTTGACAGGAAAAAGAACTGAAAGAAAGGTGTGAAAAGCAGAAGAAAAAGATAAGCGAATTGAAAGCCAGATTTCTCTAAATGAAAGTATTGATTCCGGATGACATTATGAGCGACGAAGATTGATGTAATGTTGTAATAAATTAAGAGCAATAGGCATCCTAGGCTAGAAAAGTTTAACTAATAAAATCTACAATACATCACTGTTTTTGACAGGAAAAAGAACTGAAAGAAATGTGTGTAAATCAAAAAGAGAAAAATAAGACAAATGAAAGCGAGATTCCGATCCATGAAAGTAATGATTCCGGATGACATAAGCGACTCAGATTTAGGTTAAAGATAAACTCCAGAAAAAAAAAAGAAAAAACAAGGAGGACGGAGATCAAGGGAAAATTAGGGCGGTGATGAAGGCATTGATTGGGTCAAGCGACTCCGATTCGGATTAAGGCAATGTAATAAATTAAAAGCAATTGGCGTCCTGGGTTAGATAAAAAAAAAATCCTAAGCTGTTTCAGCATCTTCTGTACATCAATCATATTCTTTGGTTACACGTACTGTGTACTGTGAGGAAAGTTCTGGGATCCAGGATTTCAATGCAGAAAAAGTCGTTTCTGTTGCCTCTACCCAGCTTACCAAAAGAATAAAAATAAACTACTGGATTCAAATGTAGATTGTGTGTGTGTTTATTATCGCCCCGTGTTAATTTCGCCCTTTCACATCTAAAAACAAGTTTGCACCGTTTTAAATTCGCCAACACCAGAATAGAGCAAAAGGGGCAAAAATTAAACGGAGGCGAAAATTTCCCTATATACAGTACCTCGCAAAAATTGAATCCTCAATAAACTACAGGGAATCTGCTTGAACAGTATATTTAATATATATATTCATTATATCACTTTTTTCATACATGCAAGGAGGTGCCGGGTACCTATTCTTGTCACCCCGGGTCCCCATGGGGGCAAGTCCTTAGATGAGACTGTATAAAGCGAGGCCCCGTGTCGCAGTAGGTGCTGGCGCAAAAAAAATCTGTCTATCCAAACACAGAGAGAGATGATGCTAAACGCGAGGTGATAGACCTCGAAGAAAGAATTGAAAAAGAAAGGAAGACATGTTCACTAAAATAAGAAATTTCGGTGAAATTCTAATAAAACTCAACCCCTCCTACAGTTTTGAACTGATTACATTACAACTTGGCACAAAAATTAACTACATCAAGATACATAACTTAATGCATCGGTTTTTGAATTCGATGAACGGTGTTGCTCTGGTTCCAAAAATAGACATTTTCGTGAAATGCTTTCAAAATGCTTCTTTCCCACAGCTTTAGTCCTATTCAAAATGAACATGGCATATGTTGCCCTGAAAAGAGACTTGATCAAGGATCATTATCTAATCGCTGTTGTAAAGTTTTGAGTACGAAAGACTTCTTTTCTCTTCTTTTGTTATAAGTACAAACCAGAAGATGACAGATTTCTTGTGAGTACGATATATTTAATTATTTTCAAACGATAGGACAGAGGGTAAAAGGCAAATTTGCAACGTCAACTGATGTTGTAGTACATCTGTGCAACTGTTTTGTAGTACGACTTTTTTTTAGCTCTACTAGTCACAGATCTAGACCAGAAGAAGGATATGGAGATAAGGAAACTTAACTTTTTATCTACTACCCCCTTCAGGAGGCGTACCTCCTCAACATGTAAGGGTAAGCTTTAATGAAAAAATACACTCGGTTACATGTTACTGTAATAGGCCAAGGAACAAAAATGTTCTAATAGCAAGCAGCATTGCCCTTCACTGCAAACCTACAGTGTTCTCGACAAAGACATGAATTTAAACCTTACCACCCCCTCAAGGAAGCCTACATCTACCACCCCCTCAAGGATGCCTACATCTACCACCCCCTCAAGGAACCCTACATCTACCACGCCCTCAAGGATGCCTACATCTACTACCCCCTGTACATCAATCATATTCTAACTTAAAAGATTATTTGGTTACGCGTACTGTGTAGAAAGTGAGGAGATTTCTGTGATCCAGGATTTCAATGCAGAAAAAGTCGTTTCTGCTGCCTCCTCCCAGATTACCAAAAAATTGAAAATGAAACTACTGGATTCAAATGTAGATATTGAGTGTGTGTTTTGAATGAAAACCATAACATCTAATGATGGAATGAGTTGTAAGTTATATTATACTTTAGTGATCCTAATTCCTCGCTTAAAATGTCAAAATTGAATCCTCCTCACTAAACTACAGGGGATCTACTTAAACAGTTTAATTAATACAAATCTGCATTACATCACTGGTTTTGACAGAATGCTAAAATAAAGAAAAAACTGAAAAAGGAGAAGAGGAGGAGAAAGGAAATACAAAGACGATTCCGAGCGGTAATGAAGGGCTTAATTGAAACGAGTGACACAGATTCAGATTAAAGTTATGTTGTAATAAATTAAAAGCAATTGGCGTCCTGGGTTAGAAAAGAAAATTCCCTAAGCTGTTTCTGCATCTTCTGTACATCAATCATATTCTTAAAAGATTTTTATTACGCGTACTGCGTAGAAAGTGAATAGAGTTCTTTCTTGGATCCAGGATTTCAATGCAGAAAAAGTCGTTTCTGCCGCCGCCACCCAGTTTACGAAAAGAATGAAAATAAACTACTGGATTCAAATGTAGATTGTATGTGTGCTTAAATTTGAACATATTTTATTGTATAATTTATACAATGGGATTGGTAACAAGTTCTTGCAACTTAAAAAAACCTCTCCCTAAATGTGCTTAAATAGAGATTGTTCTATCTGACGTATCCGTATCCGTATACGTATCCGTATCCGTATCGAGATATGAAAGGCATCTCGATCCCGATGTCTAAACAAACTGGTAATATTTCCATCGTTTCATGTTTGATTTTTAACCTCATTCACTAAAAAATGATATGTAGTGTGATATTTAAAATAAAAAAACATATCAGTTGCTGTACACGCCTTATGCATCATGTTTTGGGGGGAGAAGGGGAGGGGGTAAAAGTTTAAAAATAAAATTAGAAAAACAAGAATGATTTGAATTATTTAGATGTGTAGAAAATTGTTCGAAAATCTCTCTCTTTCTCTCTCTCTCTCTCTCTCTCTCTTAGGGTATTCATTTTTCATTCTAAAATTAACATTAATATTTACAAGAATTTTACACGACATATCCCCCAAAATATATAATTATATATACAGTTAAACCTCTTTATCTCAAACTTGTAAATCAATTGTAAAAACATGTAATTGTACATTAACTGGGAAAGATTTCACCATATTGCAAAACAAATGTGTATTGGGGATTTACTGAAAACGTCCATCCTCTTTTCCTTTTTTTTCATTTTCTATGCCATTAATTATAACGTATTTGATGGTCATAGTTCTCCAGAAAAAAATTGGATAGCTGGTAATTCTGGGGCGGTTTGAATACACTCCCTAAATTGTAGGTCGATAGCCGTATCATGAGCAGCGCAGGCAAATAGTGAGGGGCGTTGATTGAAAGGGGGGGCTAAACCAACAAAAAAGGTAAACCCCACTTTTAAATGCCTATATTATGTCTAAATAATGTCTATCTTTGCAAGAAAGTGGGGAGGGGGGGTTAAGCCCCCTCCCCCCCCCCCCGGTTCTGACGCCTATGCGTATCCAGAGTTTCAAGGAGCTTGAGAATTTATTATGTACAATTTCCGACAGTGTTGCGATTAAACGCAGTATATGTAGTACTCGATTGATTTAACACTTGTCGATAAAGGGGGAGAAAAGTAAATTTTAGGTTATGATGTATCTTCCTTTCTTAAACTATTCTATTCATATTAACTTTTTATGAAAGTTACATGATCGAGTTTATAGTGAACAAAGCAAGCTATGAAAAACTTTGATACATGTTTTTCATCAACGTAATTTTTCTTTTAATGCTTGTTTTTTTTTCTTGGCTACATTGAAGCAGTTCCTTCTCTTCACTGTGCACAATGATCTCGATCTCGGTCAAATTGTATATATAAATAAAAAAGAAAGTCGGATAAAAAAGAGAAGAAAAATTGCACGATGGAAGCAGACTTAGCAAAATATTGTATTATTTTGAAAATTTTGATCCATATTTATTTTGATCTTAGCATAAAAAAAGATTTGATATTATATTTTTTGAATACCATATTCTGAAATAGTTTTTATATCAAACCACAAATGATGTTCATGAATGATATTCAAAAGACGTTATCAAATGTCTTGTGTGCACATTGTGAGGAACAGACGCCGGAACTGGGGGGGGGGGGGGTGACTGCAGAAGTAGGATAAGCTCCCTTTCCGCTTTCAAAAGGTATGTTGTATTGCAGTCAAAGAAGAGTAAGTGGTTGTGTTAAAAAATGGCAATGAAAAAAGTTCCACCCCCCCCCCCCGCCCACACACACAAAATAGTGTTTAAGTACTTTTTTGCATGTCAGGGTTTTTCACTTATATTTTACTCTTTCAATTAGCCCCCCCTCCGTACTTTCAATTTGCTTCTGACGCCAATGTGAGGGGAGGGGAAAGGAGGGAGTTGAACAGGCTCTTCAATGCATATACTCAATACTTGTAACGGTCCTGAAGCGAATTATGAAATCAGTTTGAATTGTCTCTTTAAAAACGGATACAGTGTTTTATCAATCGCGTTGATGATAACATATTTTGTATTTCAGTGTGTGTGAGGGGGGGGGGGGGGGGAGGGGGGTATACCGTTATACCGTGTAAAGGTATATGACAAATTCTGAATATATCAATAAAATATCCTGATATTAAGCGAGAGGAAAAAAGAGAAAGGAGATTTCCTACAAATACTTTGAAACAAAATGAATTTAATTCTAAAACAAAATAATTAAAATGAAATATTTTAGACTTGAATTTATTTATTCGTTTTCTTTTTTTTAATAAATATTTTTCTACAAAATGATAGAGGTTTACAGCAGTTTAGTATTTTCAATAGAAAAATTGCCATTTGCTATTTTCCAATGCATGACTGTGGCTTATTTAACCACAAACAGAAACGGAAATTGTATTAAATGGTTGAGACATCGGGATCGAGATGCCTTTCATATCTCGATACGGATACGGATACGTATACGTATACGGATACGGATACGTCAGATAGAACAATCTCTAATAAAAGCCATAACATCTAATACTGTATACAGGGTTATTTTCGCCCTTTCACATCTGAAAACAAGTTTGCCCCGTTTTTAATTCGCCCAAAAGGATTTTTGTTTATTATATTATACAGTTTACTTTGAATTCGCCCCGTTTTAAATTCGCCCACACCAGACTAAAAAAAAAATTAAGAATTCTGTTTATCGTGTTTTTAAGGAGATTCCGCTAACTTAAGGAATGAATCATATGAATTGCGAATAAGACATGGCATTGGTACCCTTCAATAGTCTAGAAACCAGAAGTCTCTGATACAAATGTAGCTCTACTAGTCTGTTCATGTATATGGAAAGTAGAACTTGGATTTGACTTTTCAACAGGCAGAAATAAATAGAATAATTTATTTTTCAAATATAACTTTGTGTCAGATAAGCAGAATTATCTACCTTAGTGAAGTTTACTTTTGTGCCAAATTATATTGAAATCACAACAAAATTGACGGAGTTCGTTTTAAAGGAATTTTACAGAAATTTTTATTTTGA
Organism: Saccostrea cuccullata; assembly: GCF_032062105.1. NCBI lineage: Eukaryota > Metazoa > Mollusca > Bivalvia > Ostreida > Ostreidae > Saccostrea > Saccostrea cuccullata. Next base: position 18,001 of record NW_026930736.1, on the reverse strand, counting down.
ATTAGCATAGCAACAAAGGATGACCTTAGTTATGTATCTTAGTCTATTCTACTTGTGTATCAAGTTAAATTGAAATGGGGTCTAAACAGTAGGAGGAGTAGCCTTTTAAAGAAACCTCACAGAAATTTTTTTTTAGTAATCATGGCAACACCATTCATCGAAATCAAAAATCGATGCACTAAATTATGTATCTTAGTGTAGTTTACTTGTGTGCCAAGTTATATTGAAATCAGACCAAAATTTCAGGAGAATAGCATTTGAAAAATAGCTTACAGAGAGACAGACAGACGGACGGACGACGGACACTATACTATAACATGAGCTTTTCTGGTTTCTGACCAGTAGATCTAAAAACAATAATACAATAATGAATCTAAGTATAGTCTATCTGTATGGCACGTTGTATTATATACAAACTTAAACTGTATTTGTAATGAAATAGCATTTTTAAACTATTTCACAGAAATTTCTATTTTTAGTAACTACAGGAACAACGTCCATTCTTATCTAAAATGATGCAGAGAATTATGTTTCTTAGTATAGTCTACTTTTGTGCCAAGTTATATTGAAATCTGACAAAAACTGTAGGAAGAGCATTGTTTTGAAAGAATTTTACAGAAAATATTCTATTTTTAGTAACCATGGCAACACCGTTCATGGAAATCAGACACCACTGACGCGAAGAATTATGTATCTTAGTGTAGTCTACATGTGTGCCAAGTCTAATTGAAATTGGATCAAGACCACAGGAGCATTTTGAAAGCATTTCAAAGAAATTTCTATTTTTAGTAACCATGACAATACCCTTTATCGAAATTAAAAAAAACGATATACAGAGTTTTGTATCTTAGTATAGTTTACCATGTGCCAAGTTATATTGAAATCGGACCAAAACTGTAGGAGGAGTAGCATTTTGAAAAATTGTTTAGACAGACAGATGGACGGACGCATACCTATTGCATATAAGCTCTTCTGGTCTCTAACCAATAGAGCTAAAATGGCAGTGTAACTACAGACCCTCCCCGTCACAGCACAAGTAAATAGGAATGTCTTTTGCTAGTGCTGTTATTCAATTATATCAATCTACTAACTCCTAACAATTCATAACAATATAAATGTATAGCCCCACGTCACTGCACCACAATCAACCACAATTATCTCAAAATCGTAGCAAGCGAACAAAAGTGCCGTGCTACCCCATGGCCTTACTATTTATACCCTATATAACCACATAACTTTCAAAGAAACTTTTCGAACACGCTTATATAATACCATGTCGTACATAATTATTACAATATTGGTCGTCATTCTCCATTAAAACCCATTCCTCCCTATACCAAATAATACAACACCATTATAATAGAAGCAACGACACACGGCAGCTTAAAGGTATTAATAATACACATATTATTTAAATACAATACATAGATACAAGTTAGATTCATAACCCAACCTGTTAACAGCTCAACGTGTCACCCTATACTGGCTTTAACACACTACTCTATCGAAACCGGTTTTTTTGAACCGCATGACTGAACATACCTGAATAGGTATCCGTCTATTCGGATTGAAAACTTTAAATATCCGGAATAATCCATTCAATATCATTTCAAAGTAGAAATTGATTTAATCTGATTACTAAGCATTCATTTTATGCATTTTTCACGTTCTGAAGACAAAATTTAATTTATTGTTTTACAAAATTAGGGTAGGGATACCTATATATGACATTTTAAGATTGGCTTTTGAGCAAGTAAAATATTGCAATAAAATTGAAAATGAAACTCTTGACCTTCACGAACAATTTGTTTGTGAAATAAAATGTTATTTTTGCAGAAACCCTTAATAATGAAATTATACTGTTTTCCGAACTAGGGCTTTAAACTTTTTCAAACAGTTTTAGAGACATATTTCCCCAATTAATTCCTTGGATAACAAAAATTTATGGCAAGGGAAATGGAGTTTTTTCTGCTCATATACAGTGATTATTCCTTGATGAGTTCAGGCTTTGATTGCATAAAAACTAAGTTACACAGTCAGTGTTTTATACTCATTGATTCAATTCTTTCTCCCGGGGCAACAATTGATGGCTATATCAATGTTTTCTTGTATATGTAATATAACGTGACAAATAGACTAAACTGAGCGCAACAATTGTCGTTAGAGTTTTTATTCTCATTTTGATGTATGATGATTAAAAAATTCAGTAAAATTTAATTAATTATAGCTTAATCTACAGTTATATACTTAATGCAATATTTTTACAAAAAGAGACCTAATCATGGATCATTTTCTGTTTATTGCTGTAGTAAAACTTCAAGTCCTAACTGATACTATTCTCTTAATATGTTACATCTCCAAATCAGTAAAGCTACAGTCTCGTCAGAGACTTCTGGTTCTAGTTTTTCTAGATCAAAAAGCTTTCAAAAGTGACAATGTTCAATATACCGAGTCAAGTCCGCTTAGTTAAATAAATCGTCAAAAATGTAATACCTGGTTCAGCGGATGTGTAGAAAAAATATTCCACCAGTATTTCTTCCTTATCTGTTATGACCACAGGCCTTTGGATCGCTTAAAAAAATTGTGTGTGTAAAAAAAATAAAGGTACTGAACTCTTACACTGGGTACCTAATTCGCTAATAAAATATTTTTTTTATTTCAACGCTCTAAAATTCTACTTTCTATTTAAATCTATTCATAGATAAACATTCTTCAATTCTACCAAAGTTCATTCCGAAATTCCTTATATTTCTTGAGATATTCTGAAATCAATTTCAAAAATGGCCTACTTTCTTTTACTCGACATTAGCTTGGGCCCCTGATCATTCACATGTAAACAGACGGTGTTTGAAGTGCGGCGAAGGGTTGCAGAGTATTTGCAAAATCTTTCAACAATTTAAAGTTGATTTCTTACTCCAGATTGTAACGTTAAGTCCGTAATAATATTCCTTTCGCAAAAAATTAATTTGAAAACGTCTACATCAACAACTACTGCCATGTTGATTACGAAAGTAAATGAAGTCATGGTAGAACGAATTTTTCCCGGAATGCATTATATACATTTCGATTTTCAAAACAATTAGACCGCTAGAATGTTGTTTATGATTTCGTTACACCATAAGATCAAATTAAAGAAAAACCTTGTAAAGCTTGAATGCAAATGAGCAAATATTCATTGAGTTTAGAATAAATTCCGGGGAAAATTTGTCTCGTCGTTCCCGCTTTACAATTAGTGAAGGCCCAAGCTGATGTCGAGTAAAAAAATTATTGGCAATTTGGGAATTGATTTCAGAATATCTCGAGAAGTATAGGGAATTACGGATTGAAATTTGGTAGTAATGAAGATTGTTTATATTTGAATAGATATGGATAGAAAGTAAAATTGTAAAGCATTTGATTTAAAAGAATTTTATTGGCGAAAGTAGGTACCCCATGAAAAGAGTTCCATACCTTTATTTTTTTTTCAACACTTCAATTTTTTTTCTAAGCGATCTAAAGGCCTGTGGTTATGACATACAATCGAGAAAAAACGCAGTTTCTTGATATAGGTCGCGGAAGACGAACTACTGCTGTATATGCAGGAATTTCAAATGGACATGTCATCAGTATCCAAAAAAAAAAATCCTAGAGATACAGAGAAGAAAATATGGCTGCAGCAGGCTAGATTAATTCGTAAAAAGATTGAAACTACACAAAAAATTCGTATATTTGTTCTGCACATCTTGTAAATAATGACGATAGGTGTGCAGAACACCCGCTACCGAAAATGAAATTTTAGCTTTTGTTTAAAGTGATAATAAATCTCAATTTAAGCATATTTTAATATCCCCCAAAACCATCTTATTATTTACAAAACTATTTAAAACAATAAACTAATGAATTTCTAGTGCGTAATGGATCACATGAGTAAGAATACTTCTTTAAAAACTATGATGACAGCTAGCTAATTATCTTTCGCCACGGAGTCTGACGTCGCAATCGTCATTGATGACGAAAGCGCTTCGGAGTCCGAAGATACCCGAAGTGGAAGGCAAGATGGATTCCAGCGGGCAAGTTGTAAGTATACTTTGAGCATATCATAAGCATTATTAATGAAATGTTATTCTAAATGTACAAAAATTCATGAAAATAAATATATAACCGCTCTGCAATTCATGAAAATTAAGTTTATAAAGCGAAAGCTTCATAACTAAAAGAATATGTGCATTGGGGCCCACGAAGGGGGGTTACGAGACTACGTTATTTGATGTAAAGTATGTAATATGCTTCCTTCGGAAAATCCCTTCAGAGTTTATATCTGTGTGTATTTTTATTATCTTAAAACTATAAGTAAATAATTAATTCTAATAGGTCAAATTATAACCACGAATAATACGTAAAATTAAGATTAAAAGTTACTTGACTTACCGCGAGAACCGCATATCAGATCCGAAAAATCTTCAGCAAGTTTTTGAGTGTGATATATTTATATTTGCCATTGTGTTTTATTTTTAATTTACCGCTAATTTAAAATGGAGAGAGTGCACTGTCACTTGTCTTGTGCGATCGCTGGCCGCGGCGCAGGGACATTGCAGCCGCCAAAATTTCAACCCAAGGGATCGATTGCACTCTCTGACTCACTGATGATCACTATTTTTTTTTTTTACTATATTACATAATACTAAATAAAATATATGCTGAAGGCTAATTGAAAAAGTTCTCTTCTTTTTTTTGTATGTCTTCACCATCTAACCAAGCGCATGGTCAACTGCTCATGTTTAAGGGGGAAAATTAGGCTAATTTAGCCTAGGCCTAGTTGTGCATGTGTAATCAGAAAGTTTTGTTTTCCTAGGGTCATGATACTGATTCAAGCTCTGATGAGCTTCCACCTGTTAGAAGTGGAAGATTGGCAAGAGGGGTTTCTGCAAGAGGAGGTGTCCGTCATGCCAGAGGCAGAGTGAGATCTGGTCGTGCCAGGGGCAGGGGGCAGGGTGTTCGACGCGGCAGAAGGCAAACTACAGTAGATAGGAGAGATGTGGTTGCTGCAAGAAATACTCAGTTACAAGTATGTCAAGTCAAATATTTTCAATATATACACTTTCAAGTAGAAATATGTCATTAATTTAGTGTTAGAATTATGTTTATAAATTATGTGTAACAGATCAATGTTTGCAGAAGTGGATGTATCATGTTTCAATGTCTGTTTCTCAGGAACGCATTCATAATATGCCAGAAAATAACTTGAGAGATCTGGTCTACCAACTCTGCCAGAGGAATCCAAGTTTGGTTTTTGGTGTCCTGGAGGAGTGTAGCAAGGCCGAAAGGGGTGAACACCATCCACCCCCTGCTCACATGCAAGGGCAGCCTGACTGGTGTAGCTGTTCTCATTGCAGGGAAATGCCCACACAAGTAGAACGTGTCTGTTGTAACCAAACAGAGCAGAACTGTTTCTCAAGACTCAGAGTAAGTTTTACCCCAAACGTTACCTTTTGTTTTCTTGAATTCTCCAGCAAAGTTACGATAGTAATTACCCTATTCCAATTTGCTAAATATAAATTTTTTTTTAATACTTTAGGTCTGATTTTATATTGTGATGATCCAAAACATGTACTGGGCTAAGTGGGTTTACAATAAAAAAAATATCTGTTTAATGTAATCTGCATGACCAAAACATTCAAATCAATTAACCTTTCTCTTTAATTTTTTTTCCTTATACTTTTTTCCAGGGATATAGAATTGTATCGTATTTAAACTTGCAGTCAATCTTTATAATCTTTTCTTATAGACACTTTTTGAAGTAAGTTTTAGCAGCAATAAATATTAAATCTGTAGCTGTCTTATACATGCATTATAATTTGACTTGTGAATTTCATGACATAATGTGCTATATAATTAAAATAAATCTAACACCCCCCCCCCCTCCTGAAAAATGCAACAGAACACAGAAAAAAAGATGGGCCATTTGTATACAAAAAGAAAACTTTGTTGGTTTTTTTTTCCCAAAAACATGCACTTAAAAGGTCGAAGATCTTAATTAAACATGACTTTGACAGACAAGCCTGATGATTTAGATTTCATTCCGACTAATATATGTAGTATGTACAATTCCAAATTCTCTTTCCCTCTTTCAGGACTTTGATATCGTAGTTCTTGATGAACTAATTTTACACGTTGCACGGACATACAGACAAGAAGTATTTGCCATTCAAGATAATGATGACTACAACAGAGCCAATCGTCATGCTGGGTACAGACAGTATACTTTGTGGCAGCATGGACATCTAGGAGCTGGGAACCGCAGACCTATCCCAAGCTGTTGCGTTTGGAAAACCAGAGACAAATATCCGAATGCTTTTGGACAGTATAGAGGTTATGTACCTGGCAGACTTGGATAAATAATTAAATTCAATGAATTTATTGTAAAGAATTGAGCTTTTGTTTATTTCTGGTTATGACATAGAGATAATATAAAAAAATTAACAATTTAAACTTTTTGTTTTTGTTAGAAAACACATACAAGTACATTTAGTAATATAGCAACAATCAAGTGAAAGAATTTAAGATGGTAGATGATAACTGTCTGACATAAATAATGTAAACATTGGTGTGAAGGATTACTTTTGAAATACAACAACAGAACTGAATATAAAAAATATAATTATATACCAAATGTTTGCAATCCTTAGTACAGTTGCATTACTGTCATGAAATTTACCATACAGTATTGTTATTTATATACAATGCACATATAACATATTTTATTGATCAAAAATACCTTGCCAGTAAATGCAAAGCACATTTAGAATGACCTTTTTACAGTATGTACAGTGTACACTTCAATTATATGTATTACATGTAGTCAAAGAATATTGAAGAATGACAATAACTCGCTAGAAAATGATTAACAATCCTGTAAATTCATATTTATGAACTTTTATTATACCCCACTGAGAAGGGAAGGGAGTAGACTGTCTTTACTTGTGTGTCTGTCTGTGTGTCCGTGCGTATGAATGAACATTTTTTAATGGGAGTTTTCTCAACACAATATTGCAGATGCTTGAAATTTTCTGTTGGCAAGTCAGATAGTGGGATTTAATTTTTGCATGAATTCAATGTCAAGATAAGAGGGTTTATTCAAATCAGAGTATATAACTATAACAAGTACTACTAGTAAGCATAACTGCTCAAAATTAAAACTTCTTGTTCTCCATGAAAGTCAAAAGCCTAATGGATCTAACTAGTCCTAAGAACAATCTAGAGACTTATTTGGATTGATCAACAAATCTAGATTTCCGTTTCAGAACAAGTTCACGAGTTGTAGGTGGAGGAATCGGTGCCAAGGTCTTGGAAATTCTTCGAGGATCATCTGCTGATAAAACAACATTTTGAGACATTCCAACAGCATCTTCCAATCTCTTTGTGATTATTTTATGAATCAAAGCCGGAATGTAGGGGTAGTTTTTTTCAGCTTTCACTTCGTGTACAGACCAGACGCCGCTTTTTTTATTGAAGGATCTTTGATACCTATGAGGAAAATAAATAAATAACATTGTAAACTTAGCCTACAAGGATTAAATAGGGAAATTAATTGACCCTTGCATTGATCTAATAAAGGTAACCTAATAAATAGAGCTTTATTCGGTCAATGTCCTAATAAAGCCTCATGCATGTATTCAGACACTCTGGAATCAAGATTGTGACGTCATGTATATTGTTATGTTTACGCAATGGCGTTTTAGTTTCCTCTGCAATGATATGTTAAAACTGAGTTGAAAGTAGTTTATTTTGGAAGAGAGATGTAAATATATTTTGCAGGATACAGGGTTTCGAACAGATTGGCGTCGGCCATCGGCCATTCACCTATAAAAATTCAAAATGGCAGGAAAAAATGAAATTTACCTGCCAAAATGGCCTATAAGTTTAAAATTGAACAGACATAATGGCCGATTATTTTCTGTATGTAAAGGCCAGTCGTATAGTTTTCCCCCCATTCAGATCTGATTGTTTCTTATACAACTTTCTGCAACTGCAGATTCAATCAGCCATATGTATTTGGGTATTAGATCCTGACAAAAAATACTCTAATTTTATTTCCAAATTCTTGTGCGAAGAGCATAAAAGTAGTGATGAATGTTTAAAACATCAAAGGAATCCATGCCATGTTGATACTTTCACCGCCATGATTGAATATGGGGTCGAACTAATCGCAGGAAATGGGAAATATTGCAAGGTTTTACTGTACAAAGGAAAAGGCTAGCTAGGCAATCTGTAAACGTAATTATACATATAATCAGAAATACAAAACTTCTATCTGGATAACTATTTTTAAAACTTGCAATCCCAAGAAACATAAAAACACGTACATGTAATGAAAGGTGGGACTAATATCAGAAAAATATCCATTGACTGAAATGTAAAATAAAACAATTCCCATTCTGTTTCAATATTTAACTTTTCTATTGGCCTATAATTTTGGGAAGTTTAGGACAGAATGGCCTATAACTTTTCTGGTAAATATGCCACATGTCTTATAGTCACTTATTTCAATCTGAAACCCTGAGGATAAACAAAATACATGGTCATTTTCTCGAAATATAAGCTATATTTTGGCTGGGGTTGAAAATGTAATGGACAGCTCAACAAGCCTTTTCCTCTAACAAGTTTTCCTAACCTTGCCCAAATATCGCTTATAAATATTTCAAGACAATAACCATGTATCTTATATTTATAATTCTTGCAAGAAACTGGTATATTTAGTGAAATTTAAGAATTCAAATACATATTGCAAGAAGAGGCCCTTGAGCCACATTGCTCACCTGAATAGCTTTGATCTTGTAGTTCTTTACCATATTTATCCTTTGTAATACTTTTTATGACCCCATCCTACCCACAGGGGTCAAAATTAGGACAATTAAAAAGCGTCACTACCCCAATCGACACTACTATGCTTTCGCATACATTTCAGCTTTTCTGGCCCATTATTCCCATGACAAAAGTTTTTATAGATTTTTCCTATGATATTTCTATGTAAAACTTGACTTCCCTATTCTGGCCCCGCCCTACCCAGAGTGGTAGTGATTTGAATAGTTTAGAATCTACACTACCACTCTAACCACTGTGCCACGCGGGCGACCAATGTTTCTATAGAAGATTTTTTTTAATGACCTCACCCTATATTTGTCTTTTCCTGATTATCTCCCCTTGTGAGGGAACTTGGTCCTTCATTTAAATATTTAAATTTCCCTTCACTCAAGGATGCTTTGTACCAAGTTTGGTCAAAATTGAACCAGTGGTTCTTTAGATGTTGACAATGTGAAAAGTTTTTTCAGACAGACAAATGGACGGAAGGACAATCGACAAAATGTGATCAGAAAAGCTCACTTGAGCCTGCAGCTCAGTTGAGTTAAAACAGTTACCTTATAGAACCATCCTTGTTTTTCTTTGCTTCCCTCTCACAGTGACCATTGTGGTCAAGAGCTGCAAGATAATTCCTTGCCCTGTATGTTGGGGGACTATAGGAATGTCTTTTGGAGGCATACACCAAAATCAAATTTTGGAAGTTTTCCAACTCTGCTATAATTCTAAAAAAAAGGTGAACAGCTTTGTATTTACATCATCAAAAATCACAAGATTTTTGCCAATAGCATGACAGATACTATTCTTATTCCAATTGTTTTCCACTGCTTTTTCAAATATGAGGGGGCATTAAATATCTTTTGTCTGTGGAATCTGATGATAATTTCATAATATTTGAATTATCAATTTAATTGAATGGTTCTGCTGTTCTGAGAGGACTTCAAGAGATTTCCCCTATACATTCTTATGAAAAAATTTTTGATTGCTTTTTGCAGCACCATCCTATCCCCTGTTGTCATAATTTGATTCTACACTGATTTGAATCCAAAAAAGTATATTTCTAGCTAAGTTGTATTTTTCACGGATTTAGCAAGGATTTTTGTAAAATGGTTATAATGAACTCTGATTTAATGAATTTACAGATATAGCAAACAGATTTTGAGTCCGGCCATAGCGGTTAAATACAGTGATTGCAATGTTCAAATGTTGTAATGAATTTTCAAACATCTCAATGACTTTATTTCAGAAAGTAGTTCAATTTAAAATTCAATTCATTGAAAACCTTTTTAGTTATTCAAAGTATTTTATGTAATAATTGCTTCCCTAACATATTTGGAAGTAAATGTATTTGTTATACAAATTTGACATAAGAATATAACGAATTGCGGATAAAGCGAATTAAATTCACAGGTCCCCAGGAACTCGTTATAGCTGAGTTTAACTGTAGATACTGATTTTAATACCTGCAATTCAAGTAATAGTGAACTTGGTTGAGCCTTCTCTTGTCCATAACAATGTAACGCAAAGCAACATGTGCTGGTGAGCCCTTCTGAAGCCATCCTTTCGTTCTCTCCTCTGTTAGTGGACCATGACTACAAGAGCTTGATGCACTGGGTCCATATGCCAGTATCCACTCATGTTCATCCGTCACATGGTGAAGAAGCCCAAACCAGACACCCTTGGAGTAAAAATATAAATATGTATATGTGGAACATTTATATCATTGATAATTGAAGATTTGCATTGATGCCTATTATTTTTTCTTACAATAAATTCCTCATATGTTTCACTGATCTGAGCAGAATACCAAAAGTGATTCATTATATCTTTTGTCCAATTCAGTAGTTCCTTCTTATCAGTCTCTTGTCCAACCTGCACAATATAATAAAAAAAATACACATTTTAAATGAGGGCTTGTTTTGTATCACACTTTTGAAGCTTTTCTAAATATTAGTCTACTGTCTTTATAGTATTATATATTCAATAAAAGGCCGATATGTATATGAGATGTATCATAGGTTTTACTCAGAGTTTATACCGGTACATAACTGAAAACCTAGGTGAATAATATTTATACTTGCCGACATTATTTTCTTTCCTAAGTTCTTGGTACCGTGCCATATGTCGAATGAGTGGCGAATGTGCTTGTAGTCTTTTTCTGAAAAAAAAGAAAATCAATTAAAATCTGTATAGAAACCGTAAAATTGGTGAGAAATGCAATTAAATTTGTAGCAAAACTTACTCATCACTGCAGCAATTTGATTATGGGCATCTGTGACCACCTCGACGATTTTCAAACCACTGTCAAGCAAGAAATTAAGACCCTTTATGAAACAAGCTTCCTCTAAATTTGTGCTCTTGAGTTCTGTTATTCTTTTGTCCATGGTGACCACACATAGAATTTTTTTCGTACTATACTCCATAAAGGTATAGGAACAGAACTGTGCAGAATGTCCGGGGCTGTCCATTCTTCCATCTCCTGCAATGAAATTAATTATGTGTAAGTAGGTTATTTAAAATAAATTATGCAATGTATGAAATAGTACATTTGATTGATAGATTTGATGGAACAGTCATTGATCGAGAAATATGTACAGATGATGTCTAGTGTTGGTAAAGAACTGATCATAAGCTTTGGATTTCTTAAGAAATAAAGAAATATTCAGTGGATTTAAATATTATTTGACACATCTTTTAAATTACCGGTAGTTGACCTGTATCATAAGTAATTATCTTGTATAAACCCATGAAAGCATCTAAACTCAATATCTTGTCCACAAAATTGCATGCTGACAAAAAGGTGGCAGGTTAGATGGATTAATGATCAATGAGATTTTTATGGGTTCCCGCATTTTGAGTATGGCTCAAAATACATTTCCCTATTTTTTTAAATACTTACCAAGGATGACCAAATCTTCACCAAGGAATTGGTTGATGGTATCCAATTGATTCTCAGCCCAAAACTCATCAACCGATGGAATAAGATACGTCCTCTGTATTTTATGGAAGGTGGTGTTACTCATAATTGGAAAATTTAAAAATTTACACATCAATTCAATCTTCTTGAAGTTATTTCCAGAGAGCAAAATGGCTGAGGCAAGCATCAAGTCCCCACTGTGCATCCTTCTGTTTAAAATGGGTTGGGAGCACCACTCATACAATTCATGCTTATGCCCGCAAACCTGTTAATTAGTAAATGTAAGTAAACAGTAATAATATTGCATCAGACATGAAGCCAAAGAATACAAACTTAACTCTCAGCATCAAGATAAATTACAGTTTGTAAAATATTGTCTTTTTAGAAATTTGAATTTTTTTTTCTGATATGTCTCCCAGCTAGTTCTTTCTTACGCACAATAATCTAGAATACACTCATCATTTACCCATTTCAAATGTAGTGCTGATCCAATGATATTCCTGGTGACAGAGACCTCTGCTCCACAGTTTTTTGCTGTACAGGTTTTTGGGATGTTGACTGCTGCAAGCTTCATCAGACACTGGTTGTACACCAAAAATGGCTGATCTGATGTAATGTCTTCTGCTTTGGTAATCTTTACCATGTCTTGAGAATCAGTACTTGGCTGACAAATGTCATCGTCGACTTCATTGTCACTGTCTTCTTCTTCATCAGAATTATCTTCTATTCCAAGTGAGGTGAAGTTGGCACTGTTGGGTCTGCATTAAAGAAAAATGTTTTTAAAGAAACTGATGTACATGAAATTTTACAATTGATCATAATATATTTAAAGCAATATGAGCTGCAAATTTGATACATCAAAAAATTTTGTTGAAAAATTGTAATCAACTATTTTAAGAATAGGGAGTATGAACATTTATAAACCTGTATCATTAATAAATAATTTGCAATAGAACTTCCGAAAATGTTTTATGTGCATAGATTGTAGCTGCAAAACTGTAGCTCTCCGAAAAAAATATATTGACAGCCTGAAGAGCCATCCATTGTAAAAAACTGTATATTTACTGATATCGATTCCTATACATAACACACCCCCCCCCCAAAAAAAAAAAAAAAAAACAAGAGGCCCATGGGCCACATTGCTCACCTGAGCACTGTGGCTTGGTTAAAGTATAAATAGGTTTATTATTGAAAAGGTAAAATCCACAAGTAGTCCCATGAACAATCATGAATTTTCTATCTTTGAGAAGATGATTTTTAAAGAATTTTCCTATATATTTCTATGTAAAACTCTGGTCGGCCATTTTGGCCCCGCCCTACCCCCGGGGGTATTGATTGGAACAAACGTGAATCTACACTACCTGAGGATGATTCCCCATAAGTTTCATCTTTCCTGGCACAGTGGTTCTTGAGAAAAAGATTTTTAAAACATGCCACCAAATTTTCATTAATTGCCAATTATCTCCCCTTGAATGAGGGTGTGGCCCTTCATTTTAACAAACTTGAATCCCCTTCACCCAAGGATGCTTTGTGGCAAGTTTGGTTGAAATTGGCCCAGCGGTTCTCGAGAAGAAATCGAAAATGTGAAAGTTAACAGACAGACGGACGCCGGACAAAATGTGATCAGAAAAGCTCACTTGAGCCTTCGGCTCAGGTGAGCTAAAAAGTATGTTAGCAGGTGTCAAAACTCAGCTTTTTTTTTTTTTTTTTTTTTTTAACAAGAATTGCAAATTGTTTTTTTTTTAAATCAAGTTCATTTTACTTTCATTAGCAATCTTAAATTGAAAGCCAGTATCACAGAGTTCATAACTTGCAGTTTTTGAATGAAATTTTCATTTTTTCTTAAATTAGTATGACAGAAAAAACTACAGTACCTCAAACTTATATTGAAGCTTGGCTCATAATCAGAATCATCAGAATCATCATCCTCATGATCATCAGTGATGTCAATTATAGACAATCTACAACATGTGTGCAATTTTAAATTACTTCTCTAATCAGCTAAAAAAATCAGTCATTACCGGGTACTCGTTTTCCCTCTTGTAATTTATTTAAAATGACTTCATATTCATAAAACTTTGATTTAAAAATTTTACAATTAATATTCATATCAGCATTATTGGAGTTTATTACTTTTAACAGTATTATTGATAATTATAACACATATTTTTATCCGGCCTAAAATAAAATTAAGTTTGTTTGCAGTTGCCGACCGACCCACTGAATATGCACCCGACCCAAACTTTTTTTTAGCCATTCAGAAATTTGATTTTTTTTCTTCAATTTTTCAGAATATTGAAACAGTTTCGTTTTCAAATTTTGACACTTTTTTATCATTCAGTAGTTTATAACAAGAGGTGAGATTATGCATGTCTAGTAGGTGCATGAAAACCTCTTTTAATTGTTATCTAACAAAAATCTGGGTTCCCCCCCCCCCTTCCCAAAAAATAGAATGCCTACGTACCGACCCAGTCTAAAATTTATAGGTCGGCAACTGCAAACAAAGAATTTTTTAAGCTTGGCCTCCTTACTGTGAACTATAAAGAAAACTGTTTGACAGTGCTGTCTTCTGAAGTTTCCGCCTCTTTGTTGGCAATGCTTCCACTCCAGATAACTCCTCATCCCTGTTTTTAAAAAATGCAATTTGATAAAAAAAAAAATCTGATTGAATTTTTTGAAATTTGGAATATATATAACAATATATATATATATATAAAATTTTATCCCATGTTTACACCTTTATCCCGTGGATATAGCTCATGGGATATCGTTTTCATATCCCACAGTAATGACATCACAATGGTTTTTACGTCAGCGTGAGGAAGTAAAATATAGCAGAGTCCTACATAAAACAGTGTTAAACATCGGTTGTGAAGTATTAAACATGGGATAAAAAGAATCTCCCATGTTTTGTAGTTGTATATGATTTTTATCCAACTCGTTGTGTGTTTTTATCCCCTCGCCAAGGCTCGGGGATAAAAATCACACAACTCGTTGGATAAAAATCATATCCAACTACAAATCATGGGAGATCCTATATTTATTATACTGTGCTTTAAAATAAATGTTTTCCTATAACCTATTAATGAACATGATCCAAAATATGTCAAGAGTCTGAATTGTCATTAAGGGTCCACTGGCTAAGGGTAATTAATACAACAATAATTTAATATCTACAACTTAATTCTTTTCAATAAAAAAAAAGTAACAAGAATTAAAAGTGGATTCAAGGGTACAATAATAAATTTGCAATGAGACACTTAAGTTTTTTGACAGAAGGGTTACCTAGTGCTGAATTCAGAAGAAATATCTGAGACAGGGCAAGCAAACTGATGAACGGGAGTTGTATAGAAAGGTCCAGGTGTTGAAGTCTGCACATATTTAACCTCTGGTGTTGAGAGACCAGCTTGCACTGCAATCACTGGAGTTCTTTGAATTTCTTCAACCTGATATTTAATTGGTGGTTGGGTTGCAAAGTACCTGAAAAATTATTTTTCATTTTCTAAGACACTTAATTCATATTAAATTTAGTTATACATGAAAAATATTTTATACTAGCTACTATAAATTCAAGAAGGTGCTCAAGTAATTTCTAAATTATAAGATCATAGATCATATTCATTTTGTCAAATAATGTCTGCTTATATATGCTTAATTATAGTATAAGTTAATTTACATAACAAATCTTAACAGGCTGAAAGACAGATCAATACTTAAAGCCTGAGTACCGCCAGCCATATAGTACATGTATATACATGCAATATTATATATATATTACATGTACAATATATGGTCATTCGATTCATTTATCATGATACGGCTTTCGACAATTAAATTAATTAAATATCTTTACATATTCCTGCTTGCTAACCTCCATAGAAAATATATATAAAAAGAATATCATGAGACCTCTAACCATGCAGTTAGTTTTGTAGACTTTGTAGGTAGGACTGTCATGTGTATCCAAAATGAGTTTTGACACGGAACCGCAGAACAATTCATTCGGGTCATGTTACTCAATAGATCATTTGAGCAAGTGAAAATGAGTCAATAAACCTATAGAATTACACAATATTACTACTTTAGAAAAAAACTGAGGAAATTCGGATTAAAAGTTGGCGATGTTCAACATGTGTTACGACGGAAGCTTTGCTAATTGAGTTAAATTGAGGAAAAATACAGACAAGCTAACATAACTTACTTCGTGTTTTCTCCAAGATGATTTTAAAAAAAAAAAAAGCATTGTTCTGCAATTGGGAAGAAAGACTGCCAGATTGGAAATAATTGAACCCATTTACATGTAAATATGGGGAATTGGGACTTTCAGCCCCTGAGAAGGTACTGATAAAAATCCGTTCTCAACCACATAATGTGACATATTATTCCAGAGCAAACCTGACTAAACTCTACTTAGTTGACATATTTTAAAGTCATTTACTTCCTAGGTAGGTTGATCAATTGTTTACACTGATGAGTAGTAGGCCTATAAAATAAGACGACCCCCCCCCCCCTAAAAAAATTGCAATATTTGCTTTAAGACAAAAACAATTAACATTATACAGCTAGTTCATCTTATGAATTTAGAATAAGTTAAATGTAGCATTCAACAATGTTAATAAGTAAAAAAAAACATTTGTTTCACGAAGGATAAAAACGTCTCTAATATGTCCATGGGTGCCCCCTCAAGGGGCCCCCCAAAATAATTTTGTTGGTTATGTCGTTGCAATGAAGTGAAAAATGTATATGAAGCCATCAATTACTGACGAATTTATAAACTTTAATTGTTTTATTGACTATAGGCTAAATTCATTTGAAAATAAGCAAGATATTCGCAGTTATTGTTGACCTACCTGTCAAGGAGCGTCTTTGCAACTTCGGCGTTGTTGCCGAGATGGAGATCGGCCTTCAGTTGGGTCCATCTTTCGTACTGATCGCCTATGTAAATTCTATTTCTATTTTGTTTGGCATTGGCCACCTTCTTTTTGAGTTTCCTGGCCGAGTCCGTCAGCTTACGCTTGGGCCCTGGTTTTAATTTCACTGCCGCCGACATCTCTTTCAATATTATGCACTATACGCATGCGTATTAATTTTTCCGAATGAGTTCACATCCGAGGTCATATGCATATAATTTACATTACTGTCTGGGAAGCAAGAATTACCGATGTACGATAGAAATGTATTTTTAGTTTAAAACGATTACTTTACCACTCTTGTAAGACGTGTTATTTGCATTTTAATAATTATTCAACAATGATAACAGTTTAAATTTTAATAAAAACAAATTGTTTAAATTGAGATTTATTATCACTTTAAAAAAAAAAGCCTATTCGAATATGTATGTATCGGCATTCTAGAAGTAATCTGTTTCGTTTTTTTTTTTTTTTTTTTTGGGGGGGGGGGTCACACAGCGCCTTATTATACTACTATTCAGATTAATACAAATCCAGAGAGAGAGAATGAGTGGGCAATTTAAATTCTATTTAGGACATTGAAATGAATCAGAGATTTTTAATTAATTGATTGTTGTTAAGCGTCCCTCTCGAGAACTTTTAACTCGTACATGTAAATATAGGTAGGTGACACCACTTGTACGTAGAGAGCTGCAACTTTAATCCTTTACTTGGCGCCATTGACCATTTAACAAGGAGAAACCAATCTTTTTCGTGCACAGTCTAATCCGAAGGACCAGTCCTAAAGAGCCATCGAACAGCAGGAAGGATTCCATCTTCTTCGTGCCATCACCTACTGCGACACAAGACCTCATCCGAAGGACCGATCCCAGAGAGCCATTAAACAAGGGGGAATCTTTTTCGTGCCATCACCTACTTCGACACGGGACCTCATCCGATAGACAGATGGCAGAGAGCCATTGAACGGGTGGGGATCCTTTTCGTGACAACACCAACTGCGACACGGGACCTCATCCGATGGTAGAGAGCCATTGAACGGGTGAGGGTCTTTTTCGTGCCAGCACCAACTGCGACAATAGACCTCATCCGATGGCAGAGAGCCATTCAACAGGGGGGAGGGGGGGGCAGTCTTCTTCGTGCCAGCAGCAATTACGACACGGGAACTCATCCGGAGGACCGATGGCATAGAGCCATTAAATAGGGGTGGGGGGTGGGGGTGGGTCTTAGATAGGCCATTTAGTTCATTCTATTTAAAAAACTGGTCTATTTATTGTATAGACAATCAGATACCTTGAGATCAGCAAATGAGAGTAAAAATCCAAATTAAGAGTATGTTGCT
>NW_026930735.1:0-44011 GCF_032062105.1 Saccostrea cuccullata | reverse complement strand
GGAACAAATCATTTCAAATTATTACAATTACATGTTCATTTTGTAATTGTACTCATAAAATATTGATATATATAACAAAGTGGTTTTTAAACGATTTCAGGAAAATGAATCTTTTTATGCACGTCTATTTTACCGCACAGGCGGTATCGTTATATCTGTATCAAAATATGCAAAACAGAATCAAAGCTCATAAGGCCATTGAAATAGTTCAAAATGGAGCAGAGGAAGCGCAAACATTAGAGAAGGGTCCAGGTGCCATAGAGGAGTTAACATCTACATGTATATTGCGATATAAGTGAGTGTTGTGAGATGTGTATTGTTTCATTATGTATATAATTAGTAACATTAAGTTTCTTGAACATTCCAGAGTGGTCAACATGTTTGGTCATTTTATCTAGAACATTCTTAAATTTTGTGTATGTCCAGATTGTTCCAGTAATATCATGTTTTAACAATTTCTAGAATATTCTAGATTTATATTACTGTATAAATACCCTGTCAATTCGATGCATAGATATACTTTGTCGTATAAGCACTATTGAGATATAACTGGGATATATATTTTCACTGGGACATTGTGTGCAGCAACGGACACTCTGATGTATGTATTTTTAGATTCTTGCTAAGTTTGTACTTTATGTTTCATATACTTATTATATACTACTGTAAATAGATTATTGTTAAGTTTAAATTTTGTTATTGATCTTTGCTGGCATTTAGGGTTATTCTGACCCATAACAGAATTGGGGGCTCGTCCGGGATCAAGAATTTCTTGCACTTTTGCAGTTTATTGTCAGAATTTTGTTTATTGAACCGTTAAAGTTGATTATAAGCCAGCAGAAATCAACATGGTATTTTCGGTCACAGATTTTCTTAATTCACCAAGTGTTCAGGTTTTTGATACGTTAAAAAAGGATGACTTGATCGCATTAGGTTTATATTTTGGGTTAGATGTTAAATCCTCTCAGAGAAAGCAAGACATTAGAATTAAGGTTGCAAACAAACTAGTAGAAGAAAACGTCTTTGAAAAATACGATCTTCCAGAATATACAGTTAAATCAGAGTTAGGCTCTTATAAAATGGCAGAATATCAGTTTCAAGTAGAGTTAGAGAAAATGCGATTAGAAAGAGAAAAATTAGAAAGAGAAGATCGAGAAAAAGAAAGAGAAGAGCGAGAAAAAGAAAGAGAAGAGCGAGAAAGAGAAAGAGAAGAACGAGAGCGTGAATGGAAATTTAGATTAGACAAAGTAGCAGCAGAAAGAGAAGAGCGAGAAAAGAGAGCGTGCAATGAACTTTGAATTAGAGAAATTAAAATTACAAAACCAACCAGAACCGTCAGTTGTCAAAAATGAATTTGACGCAGCAAAAAATATCAGATTAGTTCCAAAATTTCAAGAAAAATCTGTAGACAAACATTTTCCCCAATTTGAAAAGGTCGCAGAGAATCTTAAATGGCCACGAAATGTTTGGTCAACAATGTTACAAAGTGTACTGGCTGGAAAAGCGGCTGAGGTATACTCTGCACTAGGGGTAGTTGAGAGTTCAGACTATGAGAAGGTCAAAGCAGCAATATTAAAAGCCTATGAATTAGTACCTGAAGCGTATAGACAAAAGTTCAGAAAGTATAGAAAGTTTGATAATCAAACATTTGTTGAATTTTCACGAGAGAAAGAAGATTTATTCGATCACTGGTTTAGATCTAAGAAACTTGATAAAACTTTTGCTAATTTGCGCCAAGTCATCCTGGTAGAAGAGTTTAAGGAATGTGTTCCTCAAGATTTGAAAACACATTTAGAAGATAAGAATGTGAAAACTCTTGAAGAGGCAGCAGTCATATCTGATACTTATGCTCTGTCTCATAAAAAGAATTTTGTTTCAAGATCTCAGACTAGCAGTAATTCTACCAATTCAGACACATATAAAAAGAGTGGTTCAGGGTCTCAGTCTTTCACAAGTTCCCAGTCTCCATCCCAAGGTGGTTTTAATTTTAAGTCCGGTCCAGGACGTGTTGAAGGATCGTCTGGAATAGGGTCGTTCCTACTTGTAGTTATTGTAAGAAAAAGGGTCATCTGATCAGTGAATGCTTTAAACTTAAGAGAAAAAATGATTTTGATAAAACTCAACCACATGCTTGTGCGGCAGTGATAGAGAAGCCTTAGTTTCGATTTGTTCTGACACTCCTGATGTCCAGGGTTCACAGTCCAGTTCTATTGATTCTATGGAGGATTATAAGCCCTTTATGTCTCAGGGATATGTTTCACTCGGTGACTCTAGCGAAATAAAACCTGTCCAGATTTTGAGAAATACTGGTGCTGCACAGACATTATTGTTAGAGGGCGTGCTTCCTTTGTCTGAGCAGACTTCTATTGGTGGGTCAGTTTTATTACAGGGTGTGGAGCTAGGCGTCATTGATGTTCCCCTGCATAGAATTAGTTTGAAGTCAGATTTAGTTACTGGACCTGTTATCGTAGGTGTTCGACCTACTCTTCCCGTTCCAGGCATTTCTTTGTTGTTAGGCAACGATCTAGCTGGTGGAAAAGTTGTACCAGATCCTATAGTTTGTGAGAAGATCACTCCAGATGTCATGTATAATGACGAAGATGATGACATTTATCCAGCCTGTGCTGTTACTAGAGCGATGGCCAGAAGACGAGAAATGGAGGCAGACCATACTCAAGCCTTTGACGAGACAAATTGCTCTGTTGATATTGATTTGAATGACACTTTCTTATCTGAACTTAATGGCACTCAAACAAACATGGAACCACACAATATCAAGAAGCAAGAGAAGAAAGAACTGTTACCAAAATTTGGTGGTGAGGATGATGAGTTGCATCCACTAGTTAGCAAAGGCAAGGACATCCTCAGCCGAGAACGTTTACTCTCTGAACAACATAAAGACCCAGATATCATTCAACTTAGTAAGAGGGCACTTCCACCAGAAGAGGCTACTAAAGTTGGAGAATGCTTCTATATGAAAAATGGCATCCTTATGCGAAAATGGCGACCACCTGATGCTTCTCCAGATGAAGTGTGGCGTGTTGTTCACCAGATAGTGGTCCCAGCTGCTTATCGTCGAGATGTCATGAGTTTAGCTCACGATACACCTATGGCTGGTCATTTAGGTATCAATAAGACTTATAATAGGATTTTGAGTCATTTTTATTGGCCTAAGCTAAGAAAGGATGTTTCAAAGTTTTGCAAGTCATGCCATGTCTGTCAGATGGTAGGTAAACCAAATCAGAAGATACCATCTGCTCCTCTCCAACCCATTCCAGCTTTTGAAGAACCGTTTAGTCGAGTATTAGTGGATTGTGTAGGACCTTTGCCTAGGACCAGATCTGGAAACCAATATTTACTTACCATTATGTGTACATCCACTCGATTTCCTGAAGCCATACCTCTAAGGAATATAAAGGCAAAGAGCATAGTTAAGGCCCTAACCAAGTTTTTCAGTTTTGTAGGAGCACCCAAGGCAATTCAGTCGGATCAAGGCTCAAATTTTATG
The DNA here is from genome assembly GCF_032062105.1 of Saccostrea cuccullata. Taxonomy (NCBI): domain Eukaryota; kingdom Metazoa; phylum Mollusca; class Bivalvia; order Ostreida; family Ostreidae; genus Saccostrea; species Saccostrea cuccullata. The sequence continues at coordinate 40,503 of NW_026930735.1, read as the reverse complement.
TCGGGGTTGTTCCAGCAAGTCATGCATGAGTTGGGTATAAGGCAATATAGATCAACTGCTTATCATCCTGAGTCCCAGGGAGCGCTAGAACGTTTTCATCAAACCCTAAAAACAATGCTGAAGACCCATTGTTACCAGTATGAAAAAGACTGGGACGAAGGGGTTCATCTTGTGCTATTTGCTGCACGAGAAGCAGTCCAGGAGTCTCTTGGGTTCAGTCCTTTTGAATTGGTGTTCGGACATACAGTTAGAGGTCCTTTGAAATTGTTGAAGGAAAAGTGGCTGACTGAGACTAGTGATCTTAATCTTTTAGATTATGTGTCTGATTTCAAAGAAAAACTTTACAATGCTTGTAAATTAGCACAAGAAAATTTGAAGAGTTCTCAGATGAAAATGAAAATGTGGTATGACAAAGATGCCAGAAAAAGGGTGTTTAAGCCAGGTGATAAGGTTCTTGTATTTTTACCTATTCCTGGTCATCCTTTACAGGCCAGATTTTATGGCCCTTATGAAATTGAAAGCAAGATCAGTGATGTAAACTATGTAGTTAAGACACCAGGTCGACGTAAAGAGAAACGGGTTTGTCACATTAACATGTTAAAAGAGTATTTTGAAAGGTGTGACCGAAATTCTGTAAAAACAGTTTCCACTTTAGCCAATGCTAAGACTGTTCAAAATTGTATTGAATTGAACGAGTGTAGAAATGAATGAGAAAGATTGTAATCAGAGTGTTCGTTTGAAAAACTCAGAAATTTTGGCTGATATTGATGCCAAACTTGGACATTTGAACATTCACCAAAAAGAACAAGTTAAAAACTTGATGAATGAGTATCATCAAATCTTCTCGGATGTTCCAAAAAAAACTAATGCAGCTTGTCATGATGTTATAGTTGGCGACGCTCTGCCTATCAAACAACATCCGTACCGTCTGAATCCAATAAAATTGCAGTACCTAAGAAGGGAAGTGCAGTACATGTTGGACAATGACATTGTTGAACCTAGTAAAAGTAATTGGAGCTCACCGTGTATTCTTGTACCAAAACAGGACGGTTCTTACCGATTATGTACAGACTTTAGAAAGGTGAATTCTGTTACCAAAACTGATTCATATCCAATACCTAGAATCGATGACTGTATTGACAACATTGGAAATGCGAAATTTGTCAGTAAATTTGACCTGTTGAAAGGCTACTGGCAAGTACCGTTAACCGAAAGAGCAAAAGAAATATCTGCTTTTGCTACACCAGATTTTTCTAAGCAATTTAAGCTTACTGTTGACGCTAGTGATGTTGGAATCGGGGCAGCTTTGTTTCAAGAACATAGTGATAATGTAGATAGAGTTGTTTCTTATTTTTCAAAGAAACTTACAAAATGTCAAAGAATGCCTTGCTTTGTTGTTAGCTTTACAGCATTTTGATGTTTATTTGAATGTTACTTTGCATCCAATTCTTGTGTATACTGATCACAACCCGCTGATATTTTTGCATAAATTGTCAAACAAGAATCAAAGACTGACTAGATGGAGTTTGTTGTTACAAGAATACAACATAACAACTAGATGCTGTCATGAGACAGTAATACCCGCACTAAGGTTTTTGCCTCTAAATGCACACTTCTTCATATTGGGCTTTACCAAGGAAAAGTCAATATAATTCAATAATTTACATAATACATGTTTTATCAAATTGAGCATAATATGCTCAGGTCACGACCATGTGACCCATGGGCCTCCATCTAATAGGTATTTCATATCCTTAATTCATTACCAGTCTGAGATTAAACAACAGAATTAAATTAATGATGTAAATTAGGTTTGATTAAGGGGAGGGGGGTTATAAATTTTTGACACATAATTGGAACTTTTTAAATCTATTTTCTCATATATAGATCAACAACAAATAATATTATTCAAATTAGTGTAAAGAGTTTTTGATGAATTTTTCAAAATGTGCAAAGTTTATTTATATTTGATAAGGCGGTTCTAAACTTCTTTAAAGCTGCCATATACACAATCAATTTAGTCAACCCCCACCCCTCTCCCATTAACACACACACACAAACACACCTTATTTGCCTGTTTTTGGAAATAGGCCTAGATGGCAAAGTTAAGATAAAACATCTTTCGTAAATGATAATTTTCAATTTGTTCTTGCACTATACATCTATCTGAACACCCTGCATCACATTGGGCTTGCGTCACGTACCCAACTTAAGTACTAGTTTTACCATTGGCATTATCATTTTTAGATTTCACTGCACGTGAAGTAGGCTACTGGTGTGGTATACACATCATTGCATATATGTCAGAAGGAATTATTTCATTTTGTGTTTTAATTGGATTATATTTCATGAAGATTACAGGCTCTAAATAATGACAATCGGTAAGTACAAAGTTTTGGTATAGATTTGGGTAAAATAGTCTGAAATGCAAACGGTTAGGTTAAAGTTTAAAGGATCAAAGGTCATCCGATGCTTTGACATTCTGAAGAGTTATCCCCCGTTATCAACGTTAGATCCAGAATTTTTTTCTGGGACTGGGAGGGAGGGGGGTTTCCAGACCAGAATTTCCTGAGAAGCAAAAAAAAAAAAGAAGTTATGTTTGGGTCCGTTTTCTAAGGTGGAGGGACACTTAGGGCACCGAAAGTCATTTTTATTTCCTCCAGTATATATTATAGTCCTGCAAATTCCAAGTGTGTGTGTGTGTGTGTGTGGGGGGGGGGGTTGAGAGGGTGATCACCCAATCCACTCCCTGTCCCTGTAATGACAAATGATCATGTGACTCCTAAATAGTTGGAAAGTTTTTCCATTTGACTCTCCATAATTTTGTTTCTTGTGTTATTATGTTATGTAAATTTAATGGTATAAAGGTTATGAACCCCTGGAGGTCATTCCCACTCTCCTAATGAGCTGGAAATGTTCACAATATGACTGTATTAAATTAAATAAAAGTGCATTAATGATGAGATTACTTGACATTTTATTCATGAATTTGTGTCAACCTATCTTCCTAGAATTAGGAATGAAAATCATTCAGAGATGGACCACATTAAACTATTTGTATAATTTTTTTTTAATGTAATACAAGTACATGTAGTAGTTAGCATACATAAACAAACAGGGGTCTGGGAAGGGGTGAGGGGAAGGATTGAGTTAATATTTCTTTACGTCTTAATGGTTGAAAACTAAAATGAATGTTGACCTCAAATCTAACTTGTCCTCATTATTTTTCAAGTGGTGGTGTCTCCATATGAGTGAAAAATTCCTGAGAGGGATGTTTAACAACAAACAAAATGACATAAAAACACAATATTGATTTGCGTTAAGAAATATGCAGGGAATTTTTTCCATCATAAATCTTCTTCTCAAGAACAGCGAGGGCATTATTGTCTCCCGTTATGGGAAAAGGGAGGGGATGTTAAATCTCATTTGTCTGTCAGTTTGTCCATCTTATTGACAGCTAGTATGTGCATCTGTCACAATAAATTTAACCTTGGTCATAACTTTTGAATAATAAGAGATAGTACTTTCATATTTCACATGTACATTACCATAAAACTTTCTAAATATACTATGATTTTTTAACCCAAGTGAGACCTTGACCTTAAAGTTTTACCTACTTTCCAAAAAATAACATTGTTTAAATTGATCAATTTGAAAGAGAAAAGAAAGGGCATTCAAATTATACATGTTTATTACATGTGAAAAGACTTTTCAAAGTATATCATGACTTTTGACTCTGTGACCTTGACCTAGAAGTTTAACCTACTTTTCAAAAATATTATATTGTATCTATAAATTTTGATCCAAAAGAGATAGGACTTTCATATTTGACATGTACATTACCTGCAACAAAATGTTTCAGAGCATGCTATGATTTTTCCCCTTTGACCTAATTTTCAAAAATTGATGTATGATATGGGTGCATATTTGACACATAATCTGCCATAAATTATGGCATCCCATTCACTAAAACACAGAAAGCAGAGGACCACAATTCTTTGAATTTGCTTGTATAATCTTGTTAGATGGAAACATCCTCATATAATGTAGATTCAAGTTTTTTATGCCGCACCATGATTAGGAATACATGTATAGTTTTTGTCATGTCCGTCCTCCACCCTTTCATCTGTCTTTTCATCGGGCTCAAAGAAACTTTCTAGATATTTTTATCAAAGTTCATATGTTGATGCATACTGATGTAAATATCCAACTGCAGCAATATTTTTTGACTTTGACTTTTACTTTGACCTTCATTTAACTTTTCTTTAAAGAGGCCCATTTTTAGACTATTTTGATCTCCTTTAGAAGAAGAGCTCCATATAAAGATATAATAAAATGATCAAATTTTAAAACTAAAATTTATGAAATTTTTCTTTGCCAAATGATAGTTGACAGCTTAAGATATCATATCCCCAAATTTATGTTATAACTGGTGGTTAATAAAAAAAATAATTTGTTGACCCCCTAGCCTCCTTAAATTACTGTTTAGCTTTATTTTAAAGAAACCATTCAAGTTGTGTAATGAAACTTCACATGATGATTCATATTGTAAGCTTTACAATGCTTCACTCTTTTTTACCTTGACCTATCCTGTGACCTTGACCTCACTTTTCTAAAATTAATGTCTAGATCAGTTTTGAGTAAACAATTCAAAATATATTTATCAAACTTCATATGCTGATACATACTGCTGAGAGCTATTAATACATCAACTTATTTTGACCTTGAATTTTCCTTTGACCTTGACCTCACTTTTTAAAATATGTGTTTATCTAAGTTTTAAATAAACCATTAATTATAGTTTTATCAAACTTCATATGCTAATAGTAAATTCATACTGATGTAAGCTTTTCAACTGCAACAATTAAAATTTTGGCCCTAACCTCTCCTTTGACCTCTCTTTTCTTAGAAAAAGTGTTAAGGTCAGTTTCATTAAATCATTCAAGATATTTTTATCAAACATAATATGCTGATAACTTCATCAAAAACTTCACCTTGCACATTCCTCTGACCTTGACCTCCATCCTTTTTAATTTGTATTTCGCTTAGTTTTAAAGAAATAATTTAAGACATTTTTATGTTTAGTATGCACTTATACATAATTTGGTGAGGATTTATAATCTATATCCAATTTATTTAGATTTTAGTTTCAATTCTAAAGAAACTGTTCAAGATATTTTCAACAAACTTAATACGCTAATACAAATTTTCCTGTAGCATGTGTAAGGCAGGGGCCATTTTTTTCCGGCCCCTTTTTGCCATCCACATGAAAATGCAAATTTTGAAACCATTTTACACATACACAAAACAAACCAGTCATTTTCCAAATGATCATGGTTTAAAGCTAATACATCAAATATTAGGGAAGTTCTAGAATGCGGGGTGATTAAAGTTGTCAAATATTTAAAAAAAAAAAAAAAACTATCCCCATTTGACCCCCTGGGGCAAAATCAACATTCCAAAACCTTACTGCACATCTACATGACACCACCAACCATCTCCCCAAAGATGATTAGACTACTGTTTAAAATGTAAGAGGAGTTCAGGGAAGACGGGGCTTTTTGCATAAAAAACGTCATTTTTCGACCCCCATTTGACCCCCTGGGGCAAAATCAACATTCCAAAACCTTACTGCACATCTACATGACACCACCAATCTCCCCAAAGATGATTAGACTACTGTGTAAAATGTAAGAAAAGTTCTGGGAAGAGGGGCTTTTGCATAAAAAACGTCATTTTTCGACCCCCATTTAACCCCCTGGGGCAAAATCAAAATTCCGAAACCTTACTGCACATCTACATGACACCACTAACCTTCTCCCCAAAGATGATTGGACTACTGTGTAAAATGTAAGAGGAGTTCAGGGAAGACGGGGCTTTTTGCATAAAAAGCATCATTTTTCGACCCCCATTTGACCCCCCGGGGCAAAATCAAAATTCTGAAACCTTACTGCACATCTACATGACACCACCAACCATCTCCCCAAAGATGATTAGGCTACTGTGTAAAATGTAAGAGGAGTTCAGGGAAGACGGGGCTTTTTGCATAAAAAACGTCATTTTTCGACACCCATTTGACCCCCTGGGGCAAAATCAAAATTCCGAAACCTTACTGCACACCTACATGACACCACCAACCATCTCCCCAAAGATGAATAGGCTACTGTGTAAAATGTAAGAGGAGTTCAGGGAAGAAAAGTGTGACAGACGGACGGACGGACGGACGGACGGACGTGAGTAACAACAATATACCCGAACTTTCTTTAGAAAGTGCGGGTATAATTAAGCATATCAAAGACAAAGACAATGTTATTGCAGACGCCTTGTCAAGAGTATCGTAAACATACTAGATTTTGTATAATGTTCATGTTTTACAATTTAAGTTTTTCATTGACATTCAAACTTTTTAAGGGGGGAGGTGTTGTGAGATGTGTATTGTTTCATTATGTATATAATTAGTAACATTAAGTTTCTTGAACATTCCAGAGTGGTCAACATGTTTGGTCATTTTATCTAGAACATTCTTAAATTTTGTGTATGTCCAGATTGTTCCAGTAATATCATGTTTTAACAATTTCTAGAATATTCTAGATTTATATTACTGTATAAATACCCTGTCAATTCGATGCATAGATATACTTTGTCGTATAAGCACTATTGAGACATAACTGGGATATATATTTTCACTGGGACATTGTGTGCAGCAACGGACACTCTGATGTATGTATTTTTAGATTCTTGCTAAGTTTGTACTTTATGTTTCATATACTTATTATATACTACTGTAAATAAATTATTGTTAGGTTTAAATTTTGTTATTGATCTTTGCTGGCATTTAGGGTTATTCTGACCCATAACATGAGGGACGTTGACGATTGAAAAGTTAAAAATGGAAGAGACTGGTCCATGGAGGACTTGTTTTCTCCTCCCTGGTGTCTTATCCCCTTTTTTCATGTATGGGAGGTTCGTTTTTTCCTTGAGCATATAAAACGTGTGAGACTAATCTCAATTATCTTCACCTAATTTGTGACACATTAAAACAAGATTAAGCAGCTGTTCGAACTTCTACTCTCATTTTAAAATACTAAAATACCGGTACTAATTCTAGTCAATATGCACAGTTTCTACATAAAACTGTAAGTCAATCCGAATAACCATTGAAGAAATTTTAACAATACATATACGATATATCTATACAAAAACTCGTCTACCCTCAATTTCACGCCAAGTTAACCCCAATAGATAGATATTTCGTGCGGAATTTGGATACTTTTTAATTCCGATTGCGATTCATTTATTTTGTTTATTTATTATCTGCGATAGCTACATTAGCTATACATTTTGAGCATAGTAATACACATGTGTCTGTTTCCATGTGAAGACGTTTATATGTACATTTTCATCGTATGACACTTTTTTCATAATGATTTTGCTTCAAAAACTATTATTATTCTCATTTTTGAGTTATTTAAAAATGCAATATTTTTTAAATATCTTAATGGGAATGAAATATAGATACACTGCAATAAAAGGGAAAAAACCGCTAAAGCCCATGTAAGATCTTTCAAAACTTTCAACGTAAAAATGTTATAAAAGTGTAAAGATGAATAACTCCAAATTAATATGTCGACTCGATATATTAAATTAAACTAGAAAGGAAAGACTCCACAAAGTCTTACAACTTACTCATATTAATGTTTTACAGATTTTAGACGACATGGGCCACCTAACAACAGTACAGAATGCCAAACAAGAACTACAGGTACTGAGCACTTAGGTCGCTAAATGATCCCCTCCCCCGCCTCCCATATGATAATAATGGCAAAGTCCATGTTTTGCTCAAGGAGACCCGAATATGTCACAGATCAAAAGTATTATAGAAAGTGCACAAAAGCATTATGTAATAAAAAATCTGTGAAAGTATCATTACGTTTTATTCAGTGGTATAGGAGGTCAGTAGCAAATAAGATATTTGTACCCTTCATTATAATAGAAAGAATGGCAGTGTTCTTGTTTTGCTATGGGAAATTCGAAATGCCAAAATGTGACTGTGAACGTCTTATTAAATTTTATTAAGTGGTATAGGAGATGGTTACCCCAAATCGCCAGCAACAGACGGACGGAAGGACACCACGATCACTATATACCATCACACTTTTCAAGCGGAAGATATAATGAACAGCTTTCCAATGTTCATTTTCCTCATTTATGTCGTAACATTCCGCTATCACCGGTAAATGGCGTTAACATTTCCAAGCTCAATTGACAATTGAAAGGAAGCAAACTACTGAATTATACGTGGCTGTTACAGGGATTTCAACAACCCGTCAATATTTCGTAAATTCTCTCATCGGTACTTTGATCTCTTCAGTTAATATAACCTACATGCATCACTTAATGGTATTTTTATTGACTGTTTTCATACTATTTGTTAGACCTTTGTTTCTTTACATTTAACTACAACTTGATCGTTTCACGGGGATCACGGCGTAAGTAACTGATCACCAGAGGATGTCTGTACCACTACATTGCTCCTTGAATACTGCACATGTACATTAATTGGCATATTCAATAATTAAAATATCTAAGCATTTAGTTATTTGCGTTTTCTTGAATTAGCGCTCTACACTTCTGCGCCATATACATGTATCTGTATTTAAGTATAATATATTTGTGGTATTATGGTGTCACTACAAATGCCCTAAGATATGAAATCCCTTTTTTAGGACAAATACAGTATCCTTCGGTCCGTGTTTTGTGCATTGTTTAAATATTTAAATATTGTTGAAGATTTTTCTGTTATTCATATTTCACTTTATACAAATTATTTAAGTGCATAAGGTTCAATTTAATAACCATTGTTAATCTCAAGGTCAAAGAAAAGCCAAAGTTCAATAGCTCTCACTTACTTATATTAATCTATGAAGTTTGATGGGAGAACCGCCAAATTTTGACTTGTGTTATGCATGGTGTGGATTTACATATAGAGAAAACTTTTTATAATACAATAGCATATGTACATAGTTATGGTAATGTTGAACTAAAGCGAAATCACCTTAACTCCAGGTGTAACATTTATCATAAATGCTCGACTAAAAGTATTAAATCTTCAATCTGTTAAACCTATAATTCTTTTGGGATTCTCTGAATTAGATGTTTTTTTCTCTGAATATTCATGAATTATTTTGAATTTGATATTTGTTCCTTAAAATCGATAAATGTACAAGTAAATCAACAATAAAACAATCTATTTGCCAAGTACAATAGGTGGTTAGATGCTGCTGCTATTTTTATTTAAATTCACCTATGATGTTGAAAAGATACAACTGAATGTCACCAGTAATGCACCAAAAATTATTTTCTAAATTCCTACTTTTTAAAACGAAACATATAAAACAAATTCCATATTTCTTATTGACATTCTTCTATACAAAGCATTAAAGAGCATGTCCACACCACTCACCTTCTAGCTTCAAATTAATTTACTGCCTATCCGATATCAATACAATATTAATTACTTTTTCCAATAAACTTTTAATGAAGTAAGCAAGGTTAATATTGCCTTTTTATCTTGATTTATTTGCTCTAAAACGTTGGCATTTGCCTTTATTTTGTGTGGGGATGGGCTTAGAGGTGTTTTTTTTTTTACATTTAAATCTATGATATAGAGATTTTAACCTGACGACATTTCAATATTAGATAATTTTTAAAATATTAAGCTTTATACCGCGACACACATATTTCCTTTATAAAATATACAATGACTTACAAGTAATTGCAAATAGACATTCTCCTGAAAATAAGAATAAAAACATTTTACCAATAAAGATATACATGAAATTCAGAATTTTTTTTTTAAATTTTAAATGAATAATTATCAATTAATTTTTTTTTTATTAATGTGAAGGGTGAAGCATCATACAAGTTTTTACTTATTTGTAGAAAATCTTTGACCAAAATATACATAATCATGTTGTATAATTATGTATTTTTAATTTTTTTTAAATTTCCTATATAAATATCAAACAATACATTCAAGACAAGAATTAATAATTTTAGTTATCTTGTAAATTTGGCAAAGTTTACAAAGATTTTTTTTTTTTTTTTTTTTTTTTTTTTTACAAAATACATACTCGTAGTCTTAAATACAGGAAAATTTAAAAGGTAAAAATCTTACGCATAAGAAGAAGAGACGCTAACATTTATAGAAAATATTGTACATAATAAACAGTAACATGTATTGTAAATTATGTAAAAAAAACCCAATTTTTTATAGATTAAATAGCAAAAAGAAAACGAACAATGATAAAAAATAAATCATAGAAAACAGGAAAAAAAAAATTGAAACTGTATAGCATCATACCAATTTTTTTTATTATAATTTGTTGAAAACCTGTTATAGAAATAAACATTTTCATTTTTAGTTTTTTTCATTATAAACGTCATTGTATTTAATCACTTTTAATAATAGAAAATTATTTTATTAATTTTTCTAAAACTTTGGCATTTTTTCTTTATCAGTTGTGAGTATGGGCTGAAAGGTTTAATTTTCTTTGATTTTTTCTTTTTAAATTCAATGAAATGGGGCTTTTTAACTGAAGAGAAAGCAATTAGAAAGTTACAAAATCTTTTGTTTTATACCGCGACACAACTTTTCCCTATCAAAATTATAATTTGACCTAATTTCAGATAGACATTCTGAGTATATTATGATATACTGAAAATTAATAATTTGAATTAAATAATGAATATTATATCATATGTTAACATAAAAGTTGATAACAACATAAATTTAGACCGTTGCAACTTTTCTTTAAGAATTACCGCTTATACATGAAACATCAAATACTAGATCTGGTTAGAAAATTATGCTTTGTTTAATTTGAGCTGAAAATAACAAAGTATTATTATATTTCTTCTATTTTTCTATATATCTACGTATGTATAGGTTATAGAATGAAGAAATAATTTTTATTCTATGACTTGTTCTATGCAAATGATATCGGGGTGGGGTGGGGGACCCCTACCATCCCCACCACACCCCAACTAGTTTAATTTAAAAAAAAAAATGAAAATATTAATTGAATATCCAGTTATGACATTTATTTACAGTCCTTTTTAGGTTGTTTTGAATTTCATTTTTGGTCCTTTTGGGTTCCTTTAGGGTCCTTTTGGGTAAATCGACGCGCCGGACATTCTGCTAAAATTAAGAATATAACCCCTTTTTACCAGTAAAGATGAAATCGAGAATAACTTTCTTTTACGTTTGTTTCACAATATAGTTTATAATATGGAATTTATGGCAAAATTTTCTTTACTTTATAATCTGAATTTCTCAGTTATCTTTACTTCTTACTAATTAGGACCTATTTTTAATTATTTGCGCAAATATTTTACAAATATACAATACATACAAAGAATATCAGCGTTGCAGAAATAAGTTAGAATAACTGTACAAAATTGTAAATACATTTATTTATAAACAAATAATTATCAAAAAAAAAAAAGATATATATATATATATATATATATATATATATATATATATATATATATATATATATATATATATATATATATATATATATTCAACATCAATGGTGAAGCAACATACCATTTTTTAAATTACTATTTTTGGAAAATCTGTCACAGAAATATACATTGTCATATTATATTTGTATTTTTTCAGTAAATGTCATTGCATTCAATCATTTTTTTTTTGAGAAAACGATTTTTATTTGAAGTTCAGTAGATATTTATGAAGCTTGCAGTGTTCAACAAAAGCTGCGCCTGTTGTTTAGTTTGACAATTAAACTAATATTGTTTGCATGAAAAAATAAATATATCAGTGGCAAAACTGTCCGTTCAGTATCAATGTAATTCATTTAATTGTGAAAAGTATGATTTTGAAAAAAAAAAATTAACAACATGCCGCCTGCTTTCTTTTTCTCTGACCAAGCCTCTTAGTCCTAATTGGGCTGTAAAATTTTACCCTTCTGTTTGAAATATCAATAATAAATTAGCAGCTTCAGATTAATGCATTGATTAATTAACCAGCCTATTTATCAGAAGGGCAATACAGTTTCATACAACCGCAATTTTCCAAATTCTCCCAATCTTTTGGAATGTTTCAGGGGGTGAAAATTCTTCGAAATCTTGAAAAATACACTCATATATAAACCCTCTAACTGCAAATGTTTTGTATGCTTGCTGCTTGTTGTCAAACGAAAGATGAAAGTTTACTTCATATTATTTGGTAAGATAGATTTTTATGTTTATGCCTATTGTTTCGGTATCACAAATATGCTCTGAGAGATTCCTGAATTTTATTTTATTATAATATATAATTAGCATAAAAATTTTTAAATCAACCAGATACAAATTTCTACTTAAAAATACATAAAATTGACGTGATAATTAATTTTCTTTTCAAGAGAAATGAAATTCTGTTTTTGAAAAATGTATTTTATTGTAAACAATATTGCTTTTTAACAAAGGAATCAAATATCAGAGCCTGATTTTTGCTTTAAAAAATGACAGATTTCAATAAAGTTTAGATAAGGACATTTCTATTTACCTACTTGCAAGAACTGTTATAAAAAAGATAAGGTAACGAATATATATCAATCTTAAAAACACCTTTAAAAAATACATTCAAAAGTGAAAGATTTGAAAATTTAAATGATGAAAAAAAAATAAATTATCATTAGCTCTTAGATTTTCTCTGAAAGTAAAGCTATTATATACAAGTAGCTGTAGTCTTCAAAAAGCTACAATGATTATACACTAGGAAACTGATACATGTTTTGGGAAGATATGAAGAAGAAAATACCTAATTAGGTATTTGTCATAAATTTACTTACCGTTTGAGGGTTAATAGCGTTTAAAACATTTACAGGGTATGTCTGCTTTATTTTCGGAAGAATTGTTCAACCTGCCCCGACATCTATCCCAAAATGGAAAAGACCTTGTGGATCTTCGGACGTACAATCAACCTTTTCTCCCATTAAAATCGACTTGAAAAGCATTTTAGATGCATTAAAGGAACACACAGCACATTTCACTAGCACTGTATCAGCGATGAAGACCAAATATGTAAGAACTAGCTTATTTGATGTTTGAAAAATACAAATGAAAATAAAATAATTTTTTTTCCCTTTAGATATTAATATTTCTTTTTCGCCTTCTTTGGTTGTAATTAAGTTTATTCCTCAAAAACGATGGAAAATAAATCAAATATAATCTACAATTCAGTAGAATTTAAAATATGAATAAAAATATTTCAAAAATGTTTAAAATTTCTATTGTTTTTTATTCAAGACACCGCCACTGGGTACGCGTGTTACTGGACCAACACTTATTCAGAGGTTGCAGTCTTCTGATATTCCTGGTTTGCATATCTCGAATGAAGACCCCAATTATTCAAACGTAGGTTAACTTAGTTTCATTCTTTAATTAAGCGGAGATTCCTTCAAAGATTTTGATAAGTGCAATTATTAAATTTATGCAAAATATACATTTAACCACATCACATGGTATTTTAAATATCTAGGAACTGTAGATTTGTTTTTATGCCTTCAGATGACTAAAGTCTTTTTGGATGATTATGCGAAGATTTCAAATTTGGCAGTATTTTTGGAACAGATAATGTTGGATGAAGCTAATTTCGAATATAATGAATTCAAAAGTTGGATGAATCATACTGAAAGTACGACATATGATGTTCTATGCAACTTGGATATTGCCATTCATAGCGTTGTAAATACCACCATTTCCGATTACGTAGAGCGTGACGTCATGAGCGAATCGTGGAGATCAATCAATGGCAGGACAATCAGGTTTATGAGAGATTATGTAGTTTTTCACAAAGCAGAACATTTCGGAAATCTGTTGCAGGCTAAATATAGCTTACTTTCTTTTCAAAGTATGACGGAATAGGGCTATGAAAAGCTCAGTTTATGAGGGAAAACATATCTATAAAATTGTGATAATCTTGAACATGTTTATGTCGATAAAATGCTTATGACAGAAATGATAACCAAGAGTATTGTTAACATTCATTTCAATCACAATCTATAGTTTTCAACTGCTGAATGTATCTTTCAATATTTTTAAGTTCATTTTATGATATAATGATTTTTTTTTCAATTAAACCTATTTCCTTCAAAGAATAAAGCATCTGCAAACTTTTTTCCGTATCCTACGGATTTTTGCCTCAATTTTCTAAAAGACTAGACAGTTCTCTTTAATTAAAAGCACAAAGCATTCCAAATTCTTAAAATTCTATTCTTCGACAATTCAAAGCAAAACTGTTATATTCACCTCTCGTGACACAAATATTAATCAGGTTAATTATACATATAGAATTAAAAAATGAGAATCGAATTTTAAGGGAAAAAACTAATTATATCAATAATCTTTTCTCACGTATGCAGCAAAATATCTTCACCATCTACATACCGGGTTTACATATATTTCAGTTGATTTGATGCGCCACAGCATGCTTTTCTTATGAATATTTTCTAAAACGGCGTAAATTTTTCACTGTTTGAGTTGCTGAAACAATAATATCAGCAGTGCCGTTTAAAGTCGTCATTTCGTTCGTTCACTTATTTCCATGGTCGATACAATGACTTTGTCAACAGATACATTTTATCATTAAGTCAAATGCTGACTGACGTTTCTCATAGTTATTGTTAGAACTAAATATACAGAGTGACTTATCGACAGATTTTCCCGTTATTTTCCGATCATGACAAGGAGTCTACGGCGGGTGTGGCCTAACTATATTGTGTGATTTTATCCGATGAATTGAAAAAAGTATGTTTGCGAGTCTTGTCGAGCGACTGCACACCGTTTCAATTCAGCTGGATAATGCAAATATTTAATTACACAATTGTAGATGAACTATCTATCTCATACGTTTTCTGTATTTTAAATAACTTTGAGATAACCTCTGTGAAACTGTGAAGATTTCTTTCCAAATTGATGACGATGAATAGATAAAGTCGCAGAGTTGATGTTGACATTCCGAAATAAAGTAGTCCATTCATAAAAAAAATAGATGAACAAACTTACAAACAAAAACTTAAGCATCTGCGTCTTGCAAGAATTGCGTATGGATTTTTCAGCTTGAATACTGTTCGTTAACTCTATGTATTATATATATGACAATCTGCTGACTCTGATTTATTCGTTCCTGATACTTAAGTTGTAATGATCAGGGAATCTTGGATTCTACTCTGAGGTCATTCTTTTTACGGCGACACACTGCTTGAAGATCCATTGTTGATTCTTGATTAGTTACAATGTGTATAACATGATGTAAGAAAGCAATGTTAAAACTGACTAGACTTTTTCCGTGGTAAAACAAATGTCAACTCTCAAAGGAGTTGGTCACCAACAACTTTCATTATAACTGTAATCTAAGAACAAAGCATTATGATCAACGTGATGATTTTAACTCTTCGATTGTCAGTTCTCCTTACTTATGTAGCAATATACAATTAAGAGGCTTGTCAGGTAAACCGTAGACAAAACGTTTTCCTAGATAAATTCTGGGTGCATTAATCTGAAATTTTTAACAAAAGTTTATTTATCATATACGAGTATTTAAGTGTATCTTAGGGTTTTATTAAAGCATACACGAGTATTATTTCGAAATAAAGGTAATAAAAAAACTGGGGTAAAAATTATCATACATTATATTATAACCCAATTATCTATTGTTTCGTTAAATGAAAAATGTCAAGGCGTTTGCTTAATTTTTGGCAGTTTCTCCGAGCATTCGAAATCGCAAAGAGATAAACAAAACACACGAAAAATGGCAACGTTTGACAATGTACGGCGCAACATTGAGCAGTCCAGTTGGATTTAGATGTATTAATGACGCCCGAAGAGATTTTAAATGAATACAGGAGAAAAAATATTTTTAAAATAGTACCAGATCTTTAGTATAAATGTGAAATGTGAGTTTTCTCAGCGAAATCTTTTTTTAATCGAGTCTCCGGATAGAACAAAATATACGGACAAAATGCTTTGGTGCTATAGTTATAGTGGAAGACGCTGTCAGTGGAGACAACCGATATAAGAACACATATTAAGTTGAATGATAGTAAGAATACTATCCATAACTAATAAATCTTCAGAAGGTCCCATATATTTGGGAGTTAGGATCCTCAACACTTTATGGAATGATAAAGGGAAACTCAAGTTAATGTTTGTGCATCAATTCCTTAATTTAGGTGTGACTTAGCCAACCATTTCTAGCAAAGAGATAAAGTGACGCTGCTTTTCACACATTTCATTTATCATCTGTGCGCCATAAGGCGATACGACACATTACATAAAATCTCATAATTTATTTATGCATATCTCTATTTGAGATTTTCTATGTTTATTTGATGTGAAATTTACTAAAGAGTAGGGACATTTTTAGAATGCAGAAATGATATTTTTTTGATATTGACAATTTAATTTGTTCACGATTTTACCGGACAAACCTCATATTACATGCATATGGGGTCTATGTTGACTTTTTTTGTTTACGGATTTTAAACAGGACAGGAGCACAAGACAGGTGCGACCGGTTGGCATGGGATACTCACTGCAGGTTGCATAACAGTATTAAATTCTGCTATATATTATTACCAAAAGTTTGAGTAGATGTCATTAATTGAAAACAAACTTCTGTGAATTTTCTTTTCAGATCTTTTTCAGATTTAAAACAATTCTTTATAAAGATTTTAGCACCAAAAAAGACATAGCCATTCAGCAAGGCAAGCGAGTCTGTTTCGGTCGAAGTCGAGCAGGTGCTTAAAAATCAAGTCCAGGACCTAATCACTCCCCACTAATTCAGTATATGGAAAAATCAGCACGCCCTAAATTTTAATAAATCTGGTCAATACAGGAAGTTAACATGTTGTTTTCATCTCATAAAAAATTCAGCTCCATGCCTGAATCGGAAGGGGAGATTCAGGAATTATTTTGCGTCAGCCATGATTTGACGTGAACTCTAGGAAATACTGTTATGACACCTGCATTCTATATATGACCAAATCCAAACTCTTTAATTTGGAGGGGGTCTGCGTTTAATTTACTTCCTATTTGTATTGTGCAACAATATATTTGAGAAGTGGTGTAAGTCAGATGTGGATAATACAAAACATTTGAAATCACAAATTTTTTTACCAAAATCAGGAACATAAAAACTTACGACTTTTTAACTTCACATACGTTCGTGGTGAATGGTCGTGTATAAATTTGAAAAGTCGCAAATTTTTAAGCTGTTGATTTTGGTAAAATCATGTGATTCCAAATTGTCCAAAAGTTCCTTGGAATTTTTAAGTATCCACATCTGATTTATACCACTTCTTGAATATTCTTGAAGTTTCTCCTTCACTATTGTTATATCTTAGTGAGGAGTAAAGAAAGAGGCTTGGATGAACATTTACTGCAACCCACTATGTATCTTTGTTTATAAGGACTCTTATGGTGTTTAGGAATCCAATATATATTTTGTTGTTCAAAATCATTTTGGTTCTTTGTGATATTAAAAATATTCAAAACTGACATTTGATTTCGAAGAATTTCTTCCTTAAAAAGGGGACTATGAGTATAAGTTGGATTACCACTTGTAGAATTTAATCCAAGTTCTTCTAAAATACAATTTATATAATGGGCCTTACAAACGAAGACATTGTTGTTACCTGCTTTGTCAGTAGGGACCAGTACTTCTGATCATGTAATCTATTCAATTCTTTTTTTTAATTCTGGATTATTGAAAACAAAAGTATAGATAAATGGTTTTCATATTGCCCCTCAATCTTTTAATACGCGATTCCAACATAGATCTGATACATTTAATCCATTCTGACAAAGTGTAAACGTCTTCTTTGTCATATCTGACCCATCGCCTGGTGTAATCTTCAACAGAATCCATAATATTTATGAAATTCCGACGCCAGTTGAAGAATCGGGTTTCCCTATATTTAGGAATTTTTAAAATAAGTGATCTGAGGTCCTCATTATCAATTATATTTAAGTCACCTCTAATAACATGTCCAGCAGGACTATATCAATAGATGAAGAAGAACCTGAACACGATGGAGGATTATGTTTCAGATGCTCCATATCCAGGCCATGTAAAGTTTTTTGTAATTTAAAAGTTTGGAAGCAATAGTCGATGTATATTTGTAGGAAATACAAAGGAATAAAATACTTTCCATCATTCTTTCTAAAATAAAATCTTGTAGTAATTTTTAAAGCATTTTACGACTTATATAGTGCACTTTTATTTGGGATTTTTTCTCACAATAAAAAGTACATTAGATTTTTTATACATGTATTAAGGTAGGATTCTTCTCTGGTTTCTGACTAGATGAAACATTCAAAGTATATTTGCTTATATGTTTTATATATTTAGGTATAAGGGATTTAAAAGACCATATTTTCTTTCTTCATCACAATTGTACAACTTTAAATAGAAATGGTAAACAGAGTTTGAAAACTAGCAGGGACTATTTTTTTTGGCGGAATTGTGGCGTATGAAAATATCCTCTTTTCTGCCTCTCAAAATTATAACAGAACAATGAATTTAGATATAATTTCTACACAATCGAAGAAATTTTTAAATGTAAGTCGAATTAACAGGGGACTAAGCTTTCAAAATATATCAAATAAATATGATTTTTTAAACAAACCAGAACTATGTTAGCTTTCCAATCAAAGTGTAGATTTGAGCCAAAAATCCATAAAGAGTATTTTTTCTCTCTTAGTAAACGATCAAAACTTTGTTTTTGTATCATTTTGTACATTTGTAAGACTACTTTATTATATGTGATAATAAGAAAAAGTTAAATATAGGAAGCATATGAAAATAACCAATATATCCTAAAAAATTAAGAAAAACAGAGAAAATTCGGATTAGCCAGTATCCAGTTTAGTTAAGTAAATTATGTAAAATTGGTAATATCATGCTTTAGACCCGATATAGTAATATTTTTTATGCAAAAAGAACAATCTTAAACTTTTGAAATATAGGCAGGCATCACATTATTGGCAACAGTATTTTTTTATTCATAATGTCATGGAAAAAGATAATGACCTTGACCTGACCTTGCCTCTTATATAAAATGGTCAAATCTAATCTCACTGATACTATCACTTACTGATTTTGTCTTCTTGATTCTGTGAAAATTTCTTTAATTTTTAAATACAAGAAATATGAGAAGAATCCTACCTTAAGGATGAATTCTTCTGATCAATTTACCCCAAGTGGGTCTTCGTACTTAGACATGTCGTAAAATTCAAACTGATAACAATTTACGAAGAAGTTTTTAAAGTTTTTATGATTTATATATTTGACTATATTTATTTTTAAATAAAAAATCTTTCTATGTTGTATAAATGACCAACACGTGTGCAAAATTACGATATTTACGACATAGGCCTAAGAAAGTCGACAAGTGAAATCGACATCGAGAGGGGAAGGATCGCCCGTTTCAAAGCGACAGGAATGCCGAATGGCACTCCATTAAAAGAGCCAACCGACAGAAATTTTAAAACATTTAAAAAATTGTCGAGATCACAATTAAGCCTACAGGAACATTCTCGAAAGCGGTACCCAAACATGCCAGCCAAGAGCGCCGAAGTGTGTTGACGCAGTGGAAAAGCGAAAATGTAGGTTTACAATGCTTTCAAACTTACTGAAAATAGCAATGTTTATGCATATAGATACAAAGGTTTCAAAATACATAGTATACTGTCAGATCGCAAACTCAAACATAGCATATTACATGTTACATGTACGCAACGTTAGGCCTAAGGTCTCCAGAGGCGTGCAGACGACAACATTCGTATTATCTTATTATTATTCGTATTATCTAGTATATGATAAATTACCTTTGATATTGTAAATGCAGAATCTCTATCTCAAATTTATAGACATACCGTAAGAAAATAATAAGATAACTTCTATAATTTTTAGCTGTTTACATTCGGTAAGAAACTAGGTCGCTTCATTCTATGGCGGCCTATACGGGTTAAAAAAATGGAATATTTCTGAAACATCATGGAACATGTAGAAATTATTTTAGTCTAAACTACAGGCCTGGGTTCATAAAAACAAAGTCAGATAGACAAAATGATGATTTTACATTTTTTGAACAATGATATTACCAGTAAATTATAATCTAATTTTTTTCTAAAATAATTTTTTATAGGTAAGTCTTGCTTTCACAAGAATCACTAATGAAGGCTTTTAGAAGAAAGCAGGGTTTAAGAACCACTAAAATCAGATGGAGAAAACCATAAAAATCAGATTGAGAAAGTGGGACTGGATTTAACTAATCCCAGGAAAGCCACAATCCAACACCACAAACCAGAACCCAATCTGGAACCCCCAGGCCAAGAGAAAGAGTGGACATCCAACAGACTATTGTGAAGTTTTATGTGTTAACTGATTCCTTTTTTTCTTAAAAATCTTTTCTTAACAAAATTGTAAATATTACCTGAAATTATCTCACTAATTTTGAATATTTGGTGAATAAAACACATACTTTGATGCCTAAATGCTTGTTTTATTTTCATTAAATGCTGAAAAAGAAACATGGGGTGGGGATATAAAAAATATCAAAACTTTCTTATATGTGCACTAACCCCTACTTTTCATGCTATGAAAAGAAGCCATAATACCTAAAGAAACTGTACAACAATTTTCTTAAAAAGTTTAATTGTAGAAATATGTTTTTCTTTGGTTTTTCGAGCAATTTTATAGGGAAAAATGTGCCTAATTTTGACATGAGTGAACAACATTTTTGGGTACAAGTTAACTAATTGGTATTTATTTGCTCATATTTTGTTTAAAAAATCAACTTTGCAATACTTTCAAGGAAATTTAAGCCAAATTAAGTTTTAATTCACTGTATTTATAAGTTTTATGAGGTATTTTATTGTCTAGTAGCATTTTTAAAGAAATTTCCCATGCTCTATTTTGGCCTATGTTCAAAGGGTTGAACCTCTCTTAGATGAACACTAACATACACTTTTCTTGTCTTTAAATTATTCCTTGGATATTACACTTTCAGAAAAATGTAAGCATTTGAAAAGTTTAATGCACGTTTTTTTCCGCGTATCATAAGAATACATCCTTAAGAGAAGAACGTATAAGAATTTCTAATAAATGCTGTATAACACCGAAAAGCATTCTATTTCTGAAACTAAATAATCAATCAGTTATACTTGTCAGTCATTATAAATTAATGTTGGAGGATAAGTTTCATTGATAATTAATAATACTTGTTTAATATCGATTCTTTTAAACAAGGTCAGTCGAAACTAGAAACCTAATAGAAAGTGAATGTAGTGCATAAATAATACCTCTGTCGAACGATACTGTGAAGGTTTATGTCAGAATTCACACCTGAAAAACATTGGGCAAAACTAATTTACATTATCAACATTATGTCATGTTTAATTAAAATACTGGGATTTGTATTGAAGTATAACAATTATTTTATTACAAATTGAAATAAAAAATATATATAAAAAAAAAAAAAGATTCGTAACAGATTTTATTAAACCGTTATATTATCAATCTGATTACAAATACATGGTGTTGACCCGGGTATTCAAACGACATTGACAGTTTAATAAGTGACTGACAATGACTTTTTCTTAGAAATCTTCAGAAATATTTTTCATTTATGTTTTTAAAAAAATCAAAAATGAAATACGTGAATATATTGATTCATTAAAAAAATAAAATTTGGAAATAATTACACAAATTATTTAATTCCATTAAAAACAGAACTAGATTTTTACGCAAAAATGATATTAATGAAAATAATAATAAATACCCAGGCCTACTCTCACGGCTGATTCATAAAATATTACAGAGGCTACAAATATTGAATTCATTACTTAGCCATAGAATATGATTATTAGTGTGCCTTTACATCACTGAGAATAAATTCTGAGTGATGAAGTGTGTGAAATTAAGATAAGTTATCAGCATAGACCATTACTTTGAAATTCATTGTAAAATTAAAATGCTATAAACATACTTATGAGTATTGTCAATAAAAAAAAAACATTTCAAGATTTTTTTATGCTTCATTTCTTTTTAAGGTAGGATTCTTCTCTGGTTTCTGATTTGATGAAATACTCAAAGTGCATTTACTTATATATCTTATATATTTATGTGTAGGAGATTCAATAGACAATATTTTTGCTTCTCGTCACAATTGTACAATTTTAAGGTATTCGACCCATATTAGGACAAAATTTTCTAACCTTAAATATCCACCCTGTATTAAATACTCTGAAACTAGTTCAAACCAGTTTAAAGTAAAAAAGGATTTACCAGGAGAATTTTTCAAAAATTTAATTACCCTAGCAGTAATTAATTAATGAAGAATGAGTTCTATGGGAACATGCAAATTTTTTAAAGTAATAATCTAAATACTATGAATATCAAAAAATGCTATGGTGGAATGATGTATATAATTATTAAGAGTAGAAAAACGTTTTAAAAATAATTTTTCACCAGATAGATTTTTTTAAAAGTGAATTTTATTGATTAAATGCAAAGGGGGATAACTCTTCAAGGACGGGTCAAGGTCAAAAATTAGGACACATTCCGCTCTTTCATATTGATACTAAAACATGAAATATATGTCTACATAAACTGAGTATTTAGCCAATTTATATGCAATCAAGTTCATTGAATGAGTCTTTTATGGATCGGATACCTTAAATATATTCATTTTTTCAAAGCGAACTTCCTTTCAATCCACTTTTTTCCATACAATACTACATTTTCTTTATATCACTATACTGTGGTAAAAAGTGGGGGGGGGGGGGGGCAACTAAACTTTCAATGGACATTTTCAATAGTAAAGGTAATGTTGGGAAAAAGTGGGGGGGGGGGCATGCCCCCCTGCCCCCCCCCCTCCCCTGTTGCTACGTGCCTGAATTAGGGAAGGATATGACATGAAGAACAGAGGCACACCTTTTTTTTCAAAGCCAACTTCCTTTCACTTCCAATTTTTTTCCATACAATACTACATTTTCATGATATCACTATACTGTGATAAAAAGTGGGGGGCCAACCAAACTTTCAATGGACATTTTCAATAGTAAAGGTAATGTTGGGAAAAAAGGGGGGCAGCCCCCCCCCCCTCCTGGCCCCCTGTTGCTACGTGCTTGTTGTTTTCTAGCAACCCCTTGCATTAAGCGACAATGTAATTTGGCTTGAATTATTGCCTGCATTGTTAAAATTAATATTCCTATCAACTGGGACATTTCTCTGGCAGACTAACTTTTTTTTAGAACCTGTTTGCAGTTTTCTTTATTATTTGCACTTTTTCTTCTGGTAATCTGAAGAGCATATTTACTGAGCTTATATCGAAGCCCAGAAAAGAAATTCCTTCGACTGCGTCTAACATGGATTTCTTCCAGTTTATCAGGAAACCAAGCATCAGTGAGAGAAAAAGTTTTTTATTTCGATTTTGAACCAAATTCTCTCTGTTTCTGTCTAGAATAAGTATGTCGTCGAAGTAGATTATAAGCTTTATTCCTAACCTTCTTAAGAGACCTATCACTGGTTTTAAAAGTTTTGTGAATATTCTTGGAGCAGAGGCCAGACCAAATGGAAGTGTCTGGAACTAAAACACCTCTCCTCTCCATAGAAATCTCAAAAACTTTTGATCCTGTAAATTGATTGGGACTGCTACATGTACTTATTACCGTAACTGGTATAGGAAGTAGAAGGTCGATTCTAAAAAGTTGACTTTCTTCTTTTCTTTTTTTTTTCAGGCTGAAAAGCATCAACTACCTCGCTAGCCTCTTTTCTTCTTTTTTCCCATATACCTAGAATGCCTAGAGAGATCTCTCAACCAGTTAGAGAAGGACATGAAACTGTCTGGTATGCTCAACACACCCGAATGTTTCCTCATAAAACCAAAATCGAGGAAAAAACGAAAAATTAAACGAACACGAAGTGAAGTGGACCGTAACAATTCCAGGTAAGTGTCACTCACGAGCCAAATTGAAGAATGAGTAATTTTTCAATACGGAATTTTTTTTGTGGCTACATGTATTCATAGCGTCACCTAGCGGCGAGTCAAGCGGAGAGAACACTAAATATCTTATCGAAGGTTATGAAATGAAATTAAAATTAATGGGCATACAGTTGTTTGCGTTTTCTTTAATTAGCGCTCTACACTTCTGTGCCATATATTTGTATTTAAGGCATAATAATTTATTCTAGGTATTATGGTACCGGTGTCAGTACAAATGCGCTAAAATATAAAACCCCTTTTTATTGACACATACAGTATCTGTCGGTCCATGTTTTGTGCATTGTTTACATATTTGAATATTGTTGAAAACTTTCTGAGACATATCTCAGTCTATTTAACTTTGTTATCCTTACCTTTTTCACTTTCTTATAAAAACATAATGTGTTTTATGTTCCTCTGTTATTAATGCAAGACCGAAGCCAAGTCAACTGAGCTAGTTTTTGATGGATTAAAAATAAAATAACAAGAAAACATTGATGTAACCATCAATTGTCGCCCGGGAAATAAATAAAGTAAACAATGAAAGTGAGTCTTGATCATCAAACCGCTTCGAGATATTAACTGTGTCAAGTACGTTTTTATGCGATCAGTATAATTCGATGTTTTAAAAAAGGGACCTGTTGTTTTTTTGATAGTAAATGATATGTAACTTTATGTATTAAATATGAAAAACATATATTTTTACAGATTCATATTATGAAAGTAAATATATTGTGTATCTCCTTATATTTATAAAGGGAAACAACATTCTGATTAACAATCTTTTTAATGTTTAGAAAACCTTTAATTCTAAATAACATCTCCCACCTCAATCCCCATACACCAACACTTAAAATTATATGTATAGAGCAGCCCGGTCCTCCAGGCTGCAACAACAGTAGTGAAAGTGAAAAAATGTCATTTATTGAAGTAAATGACGCAAAACAAAAATATAAACATGTTATAAGGGGTCAGACAAGACTAGAAAAAACTTAGAAAGAATACAAAAATCTTTGGTAGTATATTATGCAATCTGACCCCCTAAAATTAAGTATAGCAAAAAGCAGGCACTGATATGCCTGTCATCAAAAAAGGGTGGGAGAAAAGAAAATAAACGCCACAACCCAATTGCAAATTGGATCAAACCACTTATATCTGAAGGCATTTATTAATTAAACCCTTAAATGGATTAAGAATGTTTATGTTCAGCATATGACGAAATTTTATCAAGAAACATTGTTTGTTCTATTTATAAAATCTATTCATTATTGGCTATTCAAAATATTTATTAAAAAAAATGCTCAAAATGCTTTCCAACAATTAAAGTGAATTTATATTTCTCACTTCATACAATTTATTTTAGTGTACGAGGTTCAATTTAAAAAACAACAACAATGTTTTGTAATCTCAAGGTCAAAGAGAAGCCAAAGGTAAAAATAGAAGATTATTACATTGTTCAATAGCTCTAACATTCTTATATTTATCTATAGTTTGGTGGGAATCCGCCCATTTGTGACTTGTGTGGTGGTTAGCTGTTACGTATAGAGAAAACTTTTTGAATGCTAGGTTAACATAACAATTACATACGTACATAACTATGGTGATGTTAAACTAAAGCGAAACCACCCTCATTTCAGGTGTAACATTTAACATAAAAGCTAGACTAAAAGTATTAAATCTTAAATTTATCAAACTTATGATTCTTTTGGGATTCTCTGAATTACATTTTTTTACCTCTGAATATTCATGAACGATTTTGAATTTGATATTTTGTCCTTAAAATCGATTCATAAATGTACCAGTAAATCAACCATATAACAATCAATTGGCCAAGTATTACAGGTGCCTAGATGCTGTTGCCTTTTTTTTTTAATTCACCTATGATGTTGAACAGATGCAACTGAATGTCACCAGTACTGCACAAAAATTTATTGCTAAATTCCTACTTTTCAAAACGAAACATACAAAAAAAAATTCTTATTGTCATTCTTCTATACAAAGCATTAAAGAGCATGTCCCTACCACTCACCTTCTAGCTTCAAATTAATTTACTGCCTTTCCGAAATCAATACAATATTAATTAATTTTTCCAATAAACTTTTAATGAAGTAAGCGAGGTTAATATTGCCTTTTTATTTTGAATTATTTGCTTTAAAACTTTGGCATTTGCCTTTATTTTGTGTTGGGATGGGCTTAGGGGTTTTAATTTTTTAATGTTTTTTTTTACATTTAAATCTATGATATAGAGATTATAATCTGGCGACAATTTAATACAAGATAATTTTTAAAATATTAAGCTTTATACCGCGACACACATATTTCCTTTATACATTATACAATTACTTAGTAGTAATTGCAGATAGACATTCTCTTAAAAGTAAGAATAAAAACATTTTACCAATAAATATATGATTGAGAGCAACTTTTTAAAAAAATTAAATGAATAATCATCAATTAATTTTTTTTTTATTTATGTGAAGGATGAAGCATCATACAAGTTTTTTATTATTATTTTTATTTTTTACTTAAATATACATAATCATGTTGAAGATGTATTTTTAATATTTTTTTTCATTTTTTATATGAATATAAAAAACAACACATTCAAAACAAGGATTGATAATTTTAGTTATCTTGTGAAATTGGCAAAGTTTACAAAGAGGTTTCTTTTTAATAATATACACTGTACATAGTTTTCAATATAAGAATATTTCAAACTGAAAAAAAAAATTATGCATAATAAGCAGAGACGCAAACATTTATAAAAATCTTGTACTTTCTAAATAGGTACGTGTATTGTAAATTATGTAAAAAGCAATTTTTATATATCTAAAGTAAATACCAAAGAGAAAGCAAACAATGATTTAAAAAACATAGAAAACAGAAAACGAAAAAATTCGAAACTTCATAGCATCATACCATTTTTTTATTATAATTTGTTGAAAACCTGTTAAAGAAATAAACATTTTCACGTTCAGTTTTTTTTCTCGTCATATACGTAATTATATTTATCACTTTTAATAATAGAAACTTATTTTATTAAATTCTCTAAATATTTGGCATTTTTTCTTTATCAGTTGTGAGAATGAGCTGAAAGGTTTAATTTTCTTTGATATTTTTCTTTTTAAATTCAATGAAATGGGGATTTTAAACTGGAGAGAAAGCAATTAGAAAGTTGTAAAATCTTTAGTGTTATACTACGACAAAACATTTGCCTATCAAAATTATAATTTGACTTAATTTCAGATAGACATTCCGGTAAAAGTAAGAATATAACACTTTTCACCAGTATAGATGAAATCGAGAACAACTTTTTTTACGTTTGTTTCACAATGTAGTATATCATATGGAATATAAAGGCAAACTTTTTGTTACATTATTAGTTACTCGGTTATCTTTATTTCTTACTAATAAGGACCTATTTTTTAATTATTTGCGCAAATATCTCAGCAATATTCAATACTTACAAAGAATATCAGCGTTGCAGAGATAAGTAAGAATAAGTATACAAAATTGTTAAGATATTTGTTTGTAAACAAATAATTATAAAAAAAAAAGAAGATATTTTCAACATCAATGGTAAAGCAACATACCATTTTTCCAAATTTTTTTTTTTTTTTGGAAAATCTGTGACCGAAATATACATTGTCATATTATTTATGTATTTTTTCAATAAATGTCATTGTATTCAATCATTTTTTTTTTGTTGGGGGGGGGGGGGGGGGGGGGGGAGAAAACGATGTTTATTTGAAGTTTTGTAGATATTTATGAAGTTTACAGTGTTCAACAAAATTGTACCTTTTGTTTAGTCTGAAAATTAAACTAATGTTGTTTGCATGAAAAAAATAAATATATCAGTAACAAAACTGTCAGTTCAGTATTAATGTAATTCATTTGATTGTGAAAATTATGATTTTGAAAAAAAAATTAACAATATGCGGCTTGCTTTCTTTTTCTCTGACCAAACCTCTTAGTCCTAATTGGGCTGTAAAATTCTACTCTTCTGTTTGAAATATCAATAATAAATTAGCAGCTTCAGATTAATACATTGATTAAATAACCAGCCTATTTATCAGAAGGGCAATACAGTTTCATACAACCGCAATTTTCCAAATTTCTGAATCTCTTGGAATGTGTTAGGGGGTGAAATTCTTTGAAATCTTGAAAATGCACTCATATATAAACCCTCTAACTGCAAATGTATTGTATGCTTGCTACTTCTTGTCAAACGAAAGATGAAAGTTTACTTCATATTAATTGGTAAGATAGACATTTATGCTCATGCCTATTGTTTCTGTATAAGAAATATGCCCTTATACATTCCTGAATTTTATTTTCTTTTTATATACAATTAAAATAAGAATATATTTAAATAAACCAGATACAAATTTCTACTTAAAAGAACATAAAGTTGACGTGATAATCAATTTTCTTTTCAAGAGAAATGAAATTCTGTTTTTGAAAACTATGTTTTATTGTGAACAACATTGCTTTTTTAACAAAGGAATCAAAGATCAGACGCTGACTTTTGCTTTAAAAAAGACAGATTTTAATGAAGTTTAGATAAGGACTTTTCTATTTACCTACTTGTAAGAACTGTAATAAAAAAAGATAAGGTAACGAATATATATCAATCTTAAAAAAAACCTTTAAACATTACATTCAACAGTGAAAGATTTGAAATTTTAAATAATGAAAAAAATAAATTTTCTCTTCAGGTAACTAAAGCTACTATATACAAGTAGTTGTACTCTTCAAAAAGCTACACTGATTATACATTAGGATACTGATACATCTATTTGGAAGATATGAAGGAAAAAATACCTAATTAGGTATTTTTCATAAATTTATGTACTGTTGAGGTTTGATAGCTTTTAAAACATTTACAGGGTATGTCTGCTTTATTTTTGGGAGAATTGTTCAACCTGCCCCGACATCTATCCCAAAATGGAAAAGGCCTTGTGGATCTTCGGACGTTAAATCAACCTTTCCTGACATTAAAATCGACTTGAAAAGCATTCTAGATGCATTAAAGGAACACACAGCACATTTCACTAGCACTGTATCAGCGATGAAGACCAAATATGTAAGAACTAGATCATTTGATGTTTAAAAAATACAAATGAACATAAAAATTTTTTTTTCTCTTCAAATATTCATATTTTTCCCCCTCACCTTTCTTTGGTTCTAATTAAGTTTATTCCTCAAGAACGATGGAAAATAAATAAAATACAATCTACAATTTATTAACTTTTAAAACATAAATAAAAATATTTCAAAAATGTTGATTAAAATTTCAATTTTTTATTAAAGACACCGCCACTGGGTACGCGTGTTACTGGAACAAGACTTATTCAGTCGTTGCAGTCTTATGATATTCCTGGTTTGCATATTTCGAATGAAGACCCCAATTATTCAAACGTAGGTTAACCTTGTATTATTCTTTAATTAAGCGCAGATTCCTTTAAAGATTTGATAAGTGGAATTATTAAAATTAATGCAAAATATACATTCAATCACGATAAATGATTGTATTTTTAATATCTAGGAACTGTAGATTTGTTTTTATGCCTTCAGATGACCAAAGTCTTTTTGGATGATTATGCGAAGATTTCAAATTTAGCGGTATTTCTGGAACAGATTATGTTGGATGAAGCTAATTTCGAATATAATGAATTCAGAAGTTGGATGAATCATACTGAAAGTACGACATATGATGTTCTATGCAACTTGGATATTGCCATTCATAGCGTTGTAAATACTACCATTTCCGATTACGTAGAGCGTGACGTCATGAGCGAACCGTGGAGGTCAATAAATGACAGGACAATCAGGTTTATGAGAGATTACGTAGTTCTCCACAAAGCAGAACATTTCGGAAATCTGTTGCAGGCTAAATATAGCTTTCTTTCTTTTCAAAGTATGACAGAATAGGGCTATGAAAAACTCAGTTTATGAGGGGAAACAGATCTAATAAAATTGTGATAATCTTGAACATGTTTATGTCGAAAAAATGTTTGTGACAGAAATGATAACCATGCGTGCAGTTTACATTCATTTCAATCAGAATCTAAAGTTTTCAACTGCTGAATGTATCTTTCAATACTTTAAGGTTCATTTTATGTAATGTTTTAAATTTTTATTTTGAATTAAACCTATTTCCTTCAAAGAATAAATCATCTGGAAACTTTTTTGCGTATCCTACGGATTTTTGTCTCAATTTTCTAATATACTACACAGTTCTCTTTAATTAAAAGCATTCAAAATTCTTGAAATTCTATTCTTCGACAATTCAAAGCAAACCGTTATATTCACCTCTCGTGACACAAATCAGATTATTTATACATATAGTATTTGAAGGGGAAAAAACTAATTATATTTATAAACTTTTCTCATTTATGCAGCAAAATACCTTCATTATCTGCATACCGGGTTTACATATATTTCAGTTGATTCGATGCGCAAGATCATGCTTTTCATATGAACATTTTCTAAAACGACGTAAAATTTTTGACTGTTTTGAGTTGCTGAAACAATATCAGCAGTGTCGTTTAAAGTCAACATTTCGTTAACTTAGTTCTGTGATCGATACAATGACTTTGTCAGCAAATACATTTTATCATTAAGTCAAATGCTGATTGACGTTTCTCATAATTATTGTTAGGCCTAAATATACAGAGTGACTTAACGACAGATTTTCCCGTTATTTCCCGATCATGACTAGGAGTATACGGCGGGTGTGGCCTAACTTGTATATTGTGTGATTTTATCCGATGAATTAAAAAAGGGTATGTTTGCTAGGCTTGCCGAGCGACTGCACACCACTTCAATCAGTTGGGTAATGCAAATGTTTCACCACTAAATTTTAGATGTTCTATCTATCTCATACGATTTCTGTTTTAAAAGTAACTTTGAGATAACCTCTGTGAAACTGTAAAGATTTCTTTCCAAGTTGATTATGCATAAATAGATAATGTCGCAGAGTTGATGTTGACATTCCGAAATAAAGTAGACTATTTATATAAAAAAAAATGAAGGAACAAACTTACAAACAAAAAATGGAATATCTGCGTCTTGCAAATATTGTTTTATGGACTTTTCCGCTTGAAAACAACTCCATATATTACTTATATGACAATCTGCTGGACTCTGATTTATTCGTTCCTTATACGTAAGTGGTAATAACCAAGGGACTCTGACATCGTTTTTTATAGGGCGACACACTGCTTGAAGATCCATTGTTGATCAGTTGTTTGTTACAATGTTTATAACATGATGTATGAAAGCAGTGTTAAAACTGACTAGACTTTTTCCGTGGTAAAACAACTGTAAACTCTCAAAGGAATCGGGCATCAACAACTTTAATTATGATTGTAATCTAAGAACAAAGCTTTATGATCAACGTGATGATTTCAATTTTTCTATTGTCAATTAGCCTTACTTATGTACATGTAGCAAAATACAATTAAGAGGCTGTCAGGTGAAACCGTGGACAAAGCGTTTTCCTAGATAAATTCTGGGTGCACTAATATGAAACTTTTAGCAAAGCTTTATTCATCATAATATTTAAGTGTATCTTAGGGTTTCATTGGAGCATATCCGAGTATTATTTCGAAATAAAGGTATTAAAACCCCAAAAATTGGGGTAAAAATTATCATACATTGTATTTTAACCCAATTATCTATTGTACATTGTATTTTAACCCAATTATATATTGTTTCGTCATATGAAAAATGTCAAGGCATTTGTTTAATTTTTGGCAGTTTCCCGAGAATTCGAAATCGCAAAGTGATAAACAAAACGCACGAAAAATGGCAACGTTTGACAATGTACGGCGCAACGGAGAGCAGTTCAGTTGGATTTAGATGTATTAATAACGCCCTGAGAATACAGGGGAAAAATATTTTTAAAATAATACCAGATCTTTAATGTAAATGTGAAATTAGAGTTTCCTCAGCGAAATATTTTTTGATCGAGTCTCCGGGTAGAACAAAATATACCGACAAACTGCTTTGGTGCTATGGATATAGTGGAAGACGCTGTCACTGGAGACCGCAGATATGAGAATACATATATTAAGTTGAATGATAGTAAGAATACTATCCATAACTAATAAATCTTCAGAAGGTCCCATATGTTTGCGAGTTTGGATCCTCAACACTTTATGGAATGATAAAGGGAAACTCAAGTTAATGTTTGTGCATCAATGAATTCATTAATTTAAGTGTGACTTACCCAAACTGTTCTAGCAAAGAGAGAAAGTGACGCTGCTCATGACCCATTTCAATTATCATCTGCGCGCCGTAAGGCGATACTACACTTTACATTAAATCTCATAATTTATTTATGCATAACTCTATTTGAGATTTTCTATGTATATTTGATGTAACATTTACTAAAGACCTTCATGTAGCATCGTTTTTGAAAGTGGGGGGTGGGGGGCAGCCAGAGAAAATTTTTTTGACTTACCTAAAAAAAAATGAAATTGCCCAAACTCGAAAATCCTACTTCAGGAAGGGGGTGTATAGGCGAACTTTTTTAAATGCCAACTTCTTTCGGTACCAATTTTCCTGCTTTCTATACTACGATTTCCTTGATATAAACTAAGTGTACTATAAAGGGGGGGGGGGCTACCAGCCTTTCAATGAACATTTCCAATAGTAAAAGTAATGTTGGCAAAAAAAGTGGGAGCCAACCCCCAACCTCTCCTCCCCGCCCCTCCCCCTGTTGCTACGTGCCTGAAAGAGTAGGGCAATTTTTAGAATGAAGAAATTTTATTTTTTTAACATTGACATTTTGTTCACGATTTTACCGGACAATCCTCATATTACATGCATATTGGTTCTATGTTGGATTTTTTTGTTTATGGATTTTAAACAGGACAAGAAGTACGAAAGCCCAGAAGGCTCATTCGAGATTCGAGGTTCAAAATACGAGATTCGAAATTCGAGTTTCGAAATTCAAGATCCAAACTAACCAATCAAAAGCAGGTTCAACATTTGATTATTCCCCTTTGTGATGTTTTTACTATCAAGAAATCGTTGAAAATACTTATAACAAATGGGTCATTTGCTAAAATGATAATGCAAGAACAAGATGTTTTATTTATTAAAACGAAGTAAAAATAAAATTTGGATTACATTTTGAAAAATACATATATAATCTAATTTTTCTCATTAAACAAAACAGTAAATACGTATATATGGAATATTAAATGGTCTTATCGTTGACTTAAACAAGTAGGTCGACTATTTTTTTTATCAGATCATTACTGAGGGAGAATATTGTATTTGATTATAATTAGAAATGAAATATTAAGAATCGTCTCTACACTGCACAGTTATTCAAGGGTATATATTTCATTACATTTATAAAGGGTACATTTGTGCAGTGAGACTTGACTGCGGAATCGAATTGTAGCGTTATAAGATTTCACAAGTATATTTTAGTCTTTGGCCATAACGGTATGGTCAGAGACTAAAATTAAAACCATAACGCTATAGTTCTGCATCTAATTTATACACATCTACAATTTGATATAAGATCAAATAAATGCCGCATTTTCTTTAATTCATATTGCCAGTCTGTATTGTTTATATAATTTTTAATTAATTCAAGAAATCAAAGCCTTAGATGAAGATAAGTAATTAAAGTCTTAATTTTTATGTATTTCCTCTATCAGGAAAACGAACACGATTTTTGTTTATCAATGCGTACTACGTCGCCTTTCAAGTTTTACAAAGTAACATTTTCAGTTTGTTTGGAAAAATGGGCAGGTGGGGTTGGTAGGAATGGGGTTATTGTTAATCTTTAGACACTTGACACTTATTTATAATTTTATTTATATGTCATCGACCCCGTAAACAAAGAAGACAATACAAAAATATATATACTACTGATGCATGTTTTCTATTTTATATTTAAGAAGCCATAATATAAATTGAGATATATCTTGCTGATCAAAAACCAATGATTTTTTAAATTTCCTTCTAATGTATATAACACTCTCTCATGCATTGTAATTTAATCAAATTACTCATTTGTTATAATTATATCAAACGATTTCTTGATAGTAAAATCATAATAAAGGGGAATAATCAAATGTTGAACCCGCTTTTGATTGGTTAATCTGGATATTGAATCTGGAAACTTGAATTTCGAATCTCGCATCTTGAACATCAAATCTCGAATGAGCCTTCTGGGCTTTCGTAAGAAGCACAACAGGTCGGAGAGAATACTCGAAATCGGGTATTATCCGTGAAATCGCGTATAATACTCGATATTGGGGTATCGTTGAATCCGCGAAATCGGGTATTCCGTGCAACTTTCTATAAAAACTAAATAATAAAGCAACGGCGCATTATGCCAGTAACTGTTACTTGTACATCAGTATCTTGAGGATTTATTTTTATTAAACCTAATTCATACGGTTGTCAAATAAGTTTAAAATCACACGACAAACACTGCTTGGGTAACAAAGAGGACACAATGGAGTTATTAATTTTCAATATAATTTCTAAAAACAAATAACTACACTTCGTTTGTCTTTATTTCCCATTAAAGTATTCCATATACTTATTTTACTAATTTGTGCACTATTCACAAAACGTGAAATTTTTAAGAAATTAAACGACTAACGCCGTGTTATGAATTTTTACTGAGAAATGTATGGCGTCCCTTTCATGTGAAATATAAATTATTCCTAACAGTTAGAGAGTACAGTATAAGCGAGTCATAATTGTATATCTCTGCCATAATAGAATACCAACGTTATTATAAAGAAGAAAATAAAATAAGATTAAATAAATACCCACGAGTAAACAGTTTGAAAATAGCTAATTGAAGGTGAATATCTTTTTTATGTCAATTTAGCATGATTTTTTTTATTCAAAGACACCGTAATTTTTTTTGTTGCATTTTAATCGATACAAGATATGCTATTTTACCTTTATTTTATGCATTTGTGTGAAAATTGAGAGCGAGAAGTCATATATGAACAGGGTTTTCTTTTTTTGGGGGGGGGCATAAATAAAAGTCAAATGTGTACATCTTTTCATGAGCTTATCATACATTGGATTTCTCAATATAGATTGAGGAACAGTCATATTGAAATATGAATTACAGAGTCAAGTTTTCACATTTTTTTTTATAGTTTTTACGTTTATGAACATGTTAATGAACAAACTGAAATAATGGAGTGTTCAATTTCCCCTTGGAAACTCTTGTCTTACTTTTTGGGAATATAATTCCTCATCGGACATAAAAATTTCATAAAAATCTTAGCCACTCCCTTTCTTTATTGTACTATTTGATAGACCGGGTAAATTTTACCTCTTTGTACCTTCTATATATTTTTTTGTACTAGTATCGCTATCTAAAACCTCATTTTAATATGCTAATGCAACGCACTATCTGATTGGTTTTAGACAATAAGTCACAGTTTTCTTTTAGTTATTTTATCTATGATACGTATTACTCATGGCAATAATTTTTCCTAATACTCATCTATAATGAAAAAATGTGTTTAAAAAATAAACATGAATTCTAGCTACTTGTAGTCTCATATTGTGTTAGAAAATTACAGGTTGCTTTTTGTTTACCTACAATGTATATGATTTTAATTTGATGAATAAATTCTTTACTACAATTAAAAATATATGACCGAGTTTAACTGACCGTGACATTTAAAGAGAGGTCTCTTGGACACTTGTAGAACACAGTCGAGGTTGTTTTGTCAGAGGTGGTCAAGAAGCCTTTAGCCCCCCCCCCCCCCCCCATCCCCTTTGAAGTCGCCAAGAAATGGTAAAATATTGATGACTTAGGGAAATTAAACGATGATATGTTCTCTCATAAGCTGTATTCCTGAAATTATCACTGTTTCTGCTAAAATGTTGAAGACATATTCTGCAAATATGCATGAATGATAAATAAAAAAAAGAAAAGATTTTCAAAAAAAGAGAAAGAGGGTTCTTTTAGCCGAAATTTTAGACATTTTTATCATTACATTATTTATACATTCATAAATAAATTTGATTTTATGCACAAGATGAATGTGAGAGTAATTAATGACGCATAATTAGATACGATAGACAATCCCTTGTTGTTTATACATGGCATCATATCTTGTGTGTGAAATGTGTTTCCGTACAAGTTGATTTATTTACAAATTGTTTTTGTTTGTCGTGTTGATGTGGAATTATTATAAATTGCCGAATTCTGATACTTTACAATTCTGTTGTGTTGGGAATGAACATTAGGAAGATGCGTATACTTTCAACATATGGAAAAATATAAAGCAAGTCGAACGCCTTTTTGTGTGCAGATCATGAAATGTACTGAGCTCCACGGGTATTTGTTGTCCTGAGCGCATTAATCTTGACGCCCAAATTCATACTTGGCTGTTGATACCTTTAGAAAAAATGTGTATCTTGATGAACGTTAACTCGGCAATATGCGCCATCCTATTGTTTAAGTTTTATTAGGTGATTACACCTCCTATACCCGATTTCGCGGATTCAACGATACCTTAATATCGAGTATTATACGCGATTTCACGGATAATACCCGATTTCGAGTATTCTCTCCGGCCTGGCACAAGGCAGGTGCGACCCGTTGGCTCGGGATACTCACTGCAGGTTGCACAACAGTATTATATTCTGCTATATATTCTTACCAAAAGTTTAAGTAGAAGTAATTAATTGAAAAGAAACTTCTGTGAATTTTCTTTTCAGATCTTTTTCAGATTTAAAACAATTCTTTATAAAGATTTTAGTACCAAAAAATACATAGCCATTCAGCAAGGCACGCGAGTCTGCTTCGGTCGAAGTCGAGCAGGTGCTTAAAAATCAAGTCCAGGACCTATATAATCACTCCCCACTCAACTACAGTATATAGAAAAATCAGCACGCCCTAAATTTTAATAAATCTGGTCAATACAGGAAGTTAACGTTGTTTTCATCTCATAAAAAATTCAGCTCCATGCCCGAATCGGAAGGGGAGATTCAGGAATTATTTTGCGTCAGCAATGATTTGACGTGAAGTCTAGTGAAATAATGTTATGACACCTGCTTTCTATATATGACCAAATCCAAACTCTTTAATTTGGAGGGGGTCTGCGTTTAATTTGCTTCCTATTTGTACTGTGCAACAATATATCTGAGAAGTGGTGTAAATCAGATGTGGATAAAACAAAACATTTGAAATCACAAATTTTTTACCAAAATCAGGAACATAAAAACTTACGACTTTTCAATTTCATATACGATCGTGCTGAATGGTTGTGAATAAATTTGAAAAGTCGCAAATTTGTATCTACGATACAGAACCTGTCGAGTTCTCTAAATGATTTGTGACACGATCAATCAAAAATAGCTCCGCCCACTTTATAACTTTGCAGCATCCAAACTTCCGCCAGAGTTCTGTAGATGAGGCCCCGACGGTGAGTACGCATCCGCAGTATATATATTTCCACGGAAAACATAAAATTCGGTCAGATTAGTTTTGACAACTTAAAAGGGTAGACGTAATCGAGTGATAGTCATTCTAAATGGATAAAGTGGAGGATTTAACCGTAATTGTTTTGATCTATAGATGGAGATTGATTATTATATATTTCAGGGGTCTTAAAATCCCGGTTTAACTAGATTTACAAAAACAGAATTTACAGAAAATTCTTCGATGGACTTTGATATCA
Organism: Saccostrea cuccullata; assembly: GCF_032062105.1. Taxonomy (NCBI): domain Eukaryota; kingdom Metazoa; phylum Mollusca; class Bivalvia; order Ostreida; family Ostreidae; genus Saccostrea; species Saccostrea cuccullata. Next base: position 2,747 of record NW_026930735.1, on the reverse strand, counting down.
CGGATTTTTATTTTCTAATTGAATTGCGACATTAAAACGAAGTGAAAGAGACGTGTGGCTGTCGTAAGCGAGAAGGATTAAAACGCGAAAAATGGACTTGAGTGATTTTGAACGAGGAGAGTGGATGTTTTCCGTTATTGCGAATTTTCTTTTCGTTTGGATCGAAATTACGTGTAGATTTTGTTATTCGAAATTTGCGAATTTTTGTTTTGGTTTGGATCTAAATTACGTGTAGATTCTGTGTGGAATAAGTTTTTTAAAACGTGATTGAGAAATTTTGACATTTTACATTTTCAGGATTACAACCGGGTATTTCTCTAAAATTTATAATAGGAAAACATCAGCATTTACTACCTGTACGTGCTTTTGCTAAATTGAATCAGATTTATTTTTAGACCGTGCTGTATTGTAGATACATGGCTAATACAGAACGGAAAGTAGCTCCGCCCACCAAAGTCCCGTTCTGTATTGCTAATACAGAACAGTAAACTTCAAAGAAAATCACCGCTATCGTGTCACAAATAATATTTATTTTATAACAAGGTAAAATTGTAGCTGAGTCAAATGAAAGGAGGCAGAATTCAACAAATTTGTATAATGATGACCACTGTTGAATGCTACAATTAACATTATAATACTTGACCATTAGTTAAATGCCTCTCTATTTTCTTTGCAGTAGACCATTTATTGAATACTACTCTGTTTTGTGCCCCAGTAATGAAGATTCGGGGTATACAATTTGTCCCTGCCCGTCCGTTTGTCTGACTAGATCTATCTTGACTCTTTTTGAATAAAGACTTTAACCTTGATCATAACTCACATGTTGAGTATCGGCCAACATATTTGACCCCTTGACCTTGACGTTTGACCCACTTTTGCAAGAATATCCTTGGCCATAACTTTTGATCAGTGCTAGGACTTTGCATCACATGTGTATTCATTATGAGAAGACCTTTCCATTGATATAGTATAATTCTCTGTCATCATTGGGCTTTCAGTATAAGACGCACGGCATTCTCGACGCTACGTAATTAGCGTCTCTCATATGGCGAACAGATTCTCATTTGTTACGAAATTAACAACATCAGCAACTTTAGATTGTTGTTGACATCGATGAGACGACTTAAGCCTCACCTCTTTGCTGTAAGAAACACTATCATTGGATCCTTGCTACGCTCACTGACATTCACCCAAATTTCTATCCCATGTTTATATATTTCGACAGTGAATGAAAGGCTGTGTAAATTTCAGATGCTAAAATTTTATGTAACGTCGAGAATAGCCACGCCTTACTAAAAGTCCAAGGATAAAAGAAAATTGTACTAAATATTGTAAAATTAATGTTTTATTTCGCGGAAATTGATTTTTTAACAAGTTAGCGTATAGATTTGAATTAACCCTTTCTGAATTGCTTTATATATGAATATGTGTAAACAAGACATTTATAGGGGGCTAATCGTCAGTTTTGTGTTTGTGCTCTGGTCAATTTTATTATTTTTTTTTTATTTTGTTTTTTTAAATACGTTTTTCATGCACCGATATCTGAAACCGGCTGCAGATTTTTGAAATTAAAAAAAGCACACAAATGTTTCACTTTTATAATATTTTGAAACTAATTGCATTCAATTCTCTTTTTTACCTTCTATGGGAGCAAGAAAAGAAAGACTGAAGCTCGGAAATGGACAAAGGAGCTAAAAAAAATTATACATCATTTCCAGGTATGTTAAAACATTTCTGTAATTAAACATCTACACATTTTATTAATTAGAAACAATATAATCTGTATATTTTAATCTACGGAATTAATTTAGGGACAATCTACATTTTGAAATAAAGCTTTTTTTGAATAAGATTTGGAGGCTAAAATTTTTATTGACATTTAGAAACAATAAATAACAAAATTATCATTGTTTACCAAAATACCCATCTAAAAGGATAGTTTGAACTTTCTATCGATTATTTCTGGGAAGCAAGACCTTTAAATTCTTCTTTTCTTTATTTAGTTGCACCAATGTTTCAAACACTATAATGATCAAGACACCAGGACAATGATCGGAGTCGCATTTTATCTTGAATGTCAACAATCATGTAGGTAGGGAGCTTGGGAGGATGAACTCGTGGCTCAAATACCTGTGGGAAACAAGGCCGACATCTTTTATAGTTTCGGGAATCGTCACATCAGCTGTTGCCTATGGAATCTACAAACTGATCATATTCTTTCAAGAATCAGAATGCAAGCCCGATGAATTTTGCCCCCCCCCCGTTGCTACGTGCCTGAATTATGGAAGTATATCACATCAAGAACAGAGGCACAACTTTTTTTTCAAAGCCAACTTCCTTTCACTTCCAATTTTTTTTCCATACAAAACTAAATTTCCTTGATATCACTATACTGTGGTAAAATGTCGGGGCCAACCAAACTTTCAATAAACATTTTGAATAGTAAAGGTAATGTTGAGAAAAAAAGGGGGGCCAGCCCCCCCCCCCCCTCTTGGCCCCCCTGTTGCTGCGTGCCTATTGTTTTCTAGCAAGATAGAAGTAGATTATGAGCTTTATTCCTATCCTTCTTAAAAGACCTACCACTGGTTTTAAACGTTTTGTGAACATTCTTGGAGCAGAGGCCAGATCAAATGAAAAGGTCTGGAACTGAAACACCTCCCCTCTCCATAGAAATCTCAAAAACTTTTGATCCTTTACATTGATTGGGACTGCTACGTGTACTCATTACCGTAATTGGTATAGGAAGT